>NC_051160.1:147089064-147118551 GCF_013339745.2 Dermacentor silvarum
TGCTACATTTGGGTGGATGCCTCCGTTTCCCTTTAATTAATTATCTCCACCTAGCGGATTTCCGCTGAACTATTATGTCACAATAGCTTTTCGCAAACATTTCGATTACTTTCGCTATACGAATAGTCTGCCTGATAACTTTGGAACTGTTTTTCATTCCTCGCTAATCCTATTTCGGCAACGCATCAGTGATGGAGTGTACTGTGCCCCTCACCAAATGTCTTTTCCCTTGAATCTGCGACACGCTTAGAAGGCCCATCACCGGGCTGCATAACAAATTTTCCTTATGCAATGCACGTTGTACAACATGGTCTAGAGAGCCTTTTACCGCAAAAAATTTTAAATGTTCGTTCACGACTAGAGGAAATGCCGCGTCACCATGCTTACATGGGCTTCACTGCAGACAGAGAAAATTCTCTGTCCTTTGATTCGGCTAGCGTTCACAAGCAAGATTTATCTGCCTTCTACCATACCGGAGCTAAAGAAGCACGTTAGGCTTACCTCAATAACCGTGCCTCCAATTTTTTTTTCTATTCAACTTTTCGCTGCACGGTATACTTCCAGGGGCGCTTTTACGCGCAACGTGCCGCTACCGGAACCACGTGCAAGGGGAGGTTGCCCTTAAGATTTCGTGTTTGCAAAATGTACATACGAGGGTCAGTACCATTGTAGGTGCCGTATACGGTTCCAGGTATCAGACATATCGTTACCAAGCGCTGCTCGAGACGAAGCTGCGGACAGTACGGAGGACGACGACACCCACTACATGCCGCCAGATTCATGGCCAATCCCCTGTAGTGGGTTGTGCTACATGTATAGGCACCAAACCAAACTAAATCTCTCTGATGTCGCGCGGATTGGTTTTGCCATCTTGGATGCTTTGTATGCCAGTACCTGCATTGTAAATATCCTGTAAATATATTTTAAACCTCTTTCCCCGTAACATTTTGGTGGAAGGTGCGGGTTCTCCAGGAAGCACAACAAATTTACGCAGCGGGCGCTCCTTGGCTGCATTGACAATGCCAGCTCAAGACCAGAATGCTTCGGGCACGTCGCAAACCGCGCCCACCGTCATCCTGGCACAACAGCGCGACCCTGGCACCTTTTGCGGCAGAGACAACGCCGACCTTGAAGACTTGCTGCAACTCTACGAACGGGTGAGCACGAGCAACCACTGGGACCAGACCGTCATGCTCGCTAACGTGATATTTTACTATGTGGGAACGGCACGCGTCTGGTTCGAGACCCACGAAGAGGAACTCACTGGCAGGGACCTGTGCAAGCAAAAGCTGATTGATTTCTTTGGCAAGCTTGTTGGCCGCCGCCGTGCCCCACAGAAAGACATTGGGTGCCATGCTGAGGCGTGCACTGAGTCCTATGTGACATATTGTCACGTGGTAGTGACGGTAAAGAAAACAGTCGTAAAACTGTGTATGACAAAACTGGTTGTTTATTGGGCGAACCTGTGCCCACAAAAGCAAGCTACACTCAAAGCACAACGATAGCGGCGAACACAGTCGGCGATCGTCGAAAATCTCATCAGCGGCGAAACGCGTCGGCTTTTATACCTGAGTCATCGAAGGTTCCAGATTAATCCCTGATGCCCGCGCGTCTTCCAGAAAGTTCTAGACAATTCGCGTCGGTCATACAACCAGATAACATAAGCGTCGGTGAAAACAGGCAACGGAAAGAAGCATTGATAACGTTCTAGAAACTTCCGATACCGGCGCGTCCTGCACCGAGCGGTAACGTTTAAAATTTGTTAGCCGGTGGAAAGCGGCCACCGGTGAAAGATAAACATGTATACGTGTCAATATAGTCAGGACGTGCTTGCTCTTTGTCGCAAGGTTGACGAGACCATGACGGAAGCGGAAAAGGTCACGCACGTCCTCAAAGGAATCGCGAATGCCGCGTTTACGCTCCTCGTTTTCAAGAATTCATCGACAGTGCAGGGCATCATTGCTGAATGCCGCCGATTCAAAGAAGCCAAAAGCCGTCGCATTGCTCGCAACTTTTCTCGCCTTCTTAATACGGCTGCAATATCTACCTGCGAGGTCCTCCGTTCCCCACCTGTGCCGCCTGCATTCGACAGTATTGTGCGCCTCGTCCGCCGGGATATTGAAGCTGAATCTCCTGTTCCCACCCAGGTTCGCGCCCCAAACGATTCCCACGCAACCATATCTCTCATACTGACCGTTCTATGGTAAGAGCTGGCCAATGTCGGACTCCATTCCCTGAGCCAAGCCTACACACCCGACTACTGCTCACCCGGCGTACCCGATCTACCACGATGCTCGTACGTTCGTCCTCGTTATCGAAACCCGAAGGAATGGTGCACTCCTGATAATAGGCCTATCTACTTATGCTGTTGACGCGTTGGACATATTTCTCCCCATTGTCGCAGCTCTTGGAACACGCAGCCTTGGCAGAGCTATCGCAATGCCCGACGCCCGCCTGGCTGCCCCAGCCCACCGCCACGCATTCAAGAAGGCACCACTCCAACATCTCGACCTGCACGACAAAACCGTTCACCTTCGCCACGCCCACGTCGTTATCGCTCGCCTCTGCCTGGTCTCTCGCCGTCTCCTTACTCCCTCCGCTCATCGTAAAATGGGCGCAGCCCCGAGAGGTGAGCCTGCCATGAGGAGCCGACCCGAAATTCCTCTGCTTACACTGCCTGGCCATCACAACCTTATCAATGTGGGCGTGGACGGTATAGCTGTGACAGCACTGATTGACACAGGAGCACACATATCGCTTATGAGCTCGAACCTCCGTACACACCTAAAGAAAATCCTCACTGCTGCCCCGCTCGCTGTCTTCCGCGTAGTCGACGGTGGAACTCCAGCTGTCACTGGGATGTTTGTCGCCCATGTCACTGTAGGTCGACACCATACTTCAGTTTTGTTTTACGTCTTGAACCAGTTCCCAAACGAAATCATCAATTTTCTGTGGGCACATTCGGCTGTTATTCACTGCTCTGGGAGTGTTGTCCAACTCGCCCTACCGTGCGCGTTGACCCTCCTGATCCTACGCCGATTCGACTACGCCACACCGATTACATTCGCCTACCTCACAGAGCCGTAACCTATATTGCCATTTCACCTGATCCACCTGTCGCCGACGGCGATTACGTCGTGTCGCCCAAAGCCACCGTCCTCTTATCAAAGAACGCCGCATTCCCCCACCCGGTAGTCCGCATAAAAGACAATCCACCTGTCGTCCTGTGGTGAATTTCGGCCTCTGTCCTCAAGTGCTACCTCAGGGCATATCTCTTGCAACCTTGACCCCAGCTTCCAACTAGCATATTTATGCCTTGACTGGTGATACTGCGTCCTCCACCTCTGCTGGTTTGGGCGCTACAACCCGAGTATTAGAACATTTCTCGAAAATGATCGCTGCTTACCTTCCGGCCCACCATGCGGATTCACTTCATTGGATTCTCGCCTCGTACCGGGACATTTTCAATCTCGACGACCGGCCACTGGGTCAAACGTCTGTCGTTAAACATCGCATACACACCGGCGACGCCAGCCCGATCCACCGACGGCACTACCGCGTCTCCCCTACTGAGTGCCAAGTCATACATAAGGAAGTCGACAAGATGTTTGCCCGAGATATCATTGAGCCTTCTTGTAGCTTTGGGCTTCCCCGGTCGTGCTCGTGAGAAAGAAGGATGACAGCTGGCGCTTCTGTGTCGACTATCGCAATCTCAACAAAGTAACAAAAAAGACGTGTATCTCCTGCCGCGGATAGATGACGCCCTCGATTGTTTACATAGCGAGAAATATTTTTCTTCAATAGACCTTCGCTCAAGGTACTGGCAGATTGCAGTCGACGACATGGACCCTGAAAAGACTGCATTTATTACACCTGATGGCCTGTATCAGTTTAAAGTGATGCCATTCGGGTTATGAAATGCCCCGTCTACATTTGAACGTTTGATGGACGCTCTCCTTCACGGGTTTAAGTGGTCAATCTGCCCGTGCTACCTCGACGATGTTATTCTGTTTTCACCAACTTCCGCCGGGCACCTAGAGCGTCTTCCAACAATTATTTCTGTTATCCTCTATGCTGGGCTTCAGCTGAATTCAGCTTCGGCCGTCGGCAACTTACTGTGCTCGGACACCTCGTCGATTCTTTCTTTGTCTGCCCGATCCTGAGAAAGTTCGTGCCGTCAAGAATTTCCCCGTACCGACATGCGCCAACGGCGTTCGAAGCTTTGTGGGCCTCTGCTCATACTTTCGCCGGCTCGTACGCAATTTCGCTAACGTGGCGCGCCCTCTCCCAGAACTTCTCAAGAAAGGCGCGGTTTTTGTTTGGGGTCTGGACGAAGCTAATGCGTTCGCTGAGCATACCGTGCGGCTCACTTCACCACCAGTTCTAGGCCATTTTGACGTGACCGCTCCAACGGAAGTTCGAATCAATGCGAATGGTTATGGAATCGGCGCTGTTTTGCCTAAGCGCCAGCAAGGATGCGACCGTGGTATTGCGTACGCAAGCAGTCTTCTGTCCCAAGCGGAGCGTAATTACTTCATTACGGAACGCGGGTGCCTTGCCCTCGTTTGGACAGTGGGTAAATTTTGCCCCTACTTGTACGGCCGGCCGTTCACAGTTATCACCGACCATCATGCCTTTTGCTGGCTTTCATCCCTAAATAATCCTACTGGACATCTCGGTCGATGGATTCTACGACTCCAGGAGTACTGATACAGACTTGTGCAAAAGAGCGGCCCATTACACGAAGATGCTGATTGCTTGTCGCGCCATCCAGTACACCAACGGGAGCTTCGCGACAGTTGCGAGAATACCGGCATGCTGTCGCGTACACTGGAGACCAGCACCGCCGTGACCCCTACATGCGAGAAGTCATTCTGCGGGTGACTTCGGAGACAATTTCCCCATCTCTGGATATGTTTGTGCTGCAGGATGGCGTCTTGCTCCGTTACAGCATGCTAGAGCACTGCACGGGCCGATTTTTGCGGCCCGGGCCGGGCCCGGGCCCGATTTTACATTGGGCGGCCCGCCCGAGCCCGATCAAAACTTTTATGGCGAGACCCGGGCCCGGCCCGGGCCCGGAAATAATCTACGTTACCCGCCCGGCCCGGCCCGCCACACCTTTACCTTAAGCCCGAGCCCGGCCCGAGCCCGGCTCGAAACCGACCCGAACCCGGCCCGATAGCGAAAAATACATGTTTTTCAGAGTTGAGAAGCCCGAGAATAACTCTCAGAAAGCCCGAGCCCGGCCCGGGTCCGCGTCAAAAAACCCGAGCCCGGCCCGGGCCCGGGTCAAAAAGCACACGCCATGCCCGAGCCCGGCCCGAGCCCGTGAAAAAACTGGTCTACCCGGCCCGGCCCGGCCCACGGGCCGGGCCCGGGCTTTCGGGTAAGCCCGAGCCCGTGCAGTGCTCTACAGCATGCATCCTGACGGTACTTTCAGCTGCTCTTGGTAATGCCCACACATAAGCGTCAAACCGTTCTCGCACAGCTCCACGATGTTCCTGCTGCGGGTCTCCTCGGAGTCACTAGGACGTATGGCCGTGTTCGGCATCGCTTCTTTTGGTCCGGTATTTATCGTTCTGTCTGCCGTTACGTCGCTTCCTGTGAGCAGTGCCAGCGCCATAAGAAACGAGCAGTACTTACAGCTGGCCGTCTTCAACCCCTTGACATGCCATCGGAGCCATTCTTTAGGTTTGGTCTTGACCTTATTGGCCCTTTCCCGATATCTGACTGTGGAAATAGGTGAATAGCAGTCGCTAGCGACTACATGACCCGGTACCCGATCACTTGGGCGCTTCCAACCAGCTGTGCAACCGACGTTGCCAACTTCCTTCTCGAAGAAAAAGATACTTCACCACGGCGCTCCTCGACAGCTCCTCACAGACCGGCGCCGCTTTTTCATCTCGAAGGTTGTCCAGGACATCCTGCACTCTTGCGCTAAAATCACAAGTTGATAACGGCGTACCACCCTCAGAACAACGGCGTCACAAAACGTCTTAATAGAATTATTAAAGACATGCTTGCTATGTTTGTTTCCGCCGACCATCATGACTGGGACCCCCTCTGCCCTTCGTAACATTTGCTTATAATTCCTCCCTACATGACTCTGCTGGTTTTTATCCGTTTTACCTCTTGTATGGAAGAAATCACACGCTGTCATTTGACACCCTCCTTCTTGCCGTTCTCAACGCATCGTCAGAATGCGCCCGTGACGCCACTTTCAGAGCTGTAGAGGCACGCCAAATTGCACGCCTGCGCCTTACCGCTTCGCAGGGCAAGCAACGACTCTTCTATGATGCCCGCCACCACGATGCCCGCTTGAACCCTGGTGATAGGGCCCTTCTTTGAACACCGTCACGGGAAGCTGGCCTCTGCAACTCTCTGGAGGGGTTACTCTGGAACCTTCGATGACTCCTGTATAAAAGCCGACGCGTTTCGCCGCTGTTCTGATTTCTAGGATCGCCGACTGTGTTCGCCGCTATCGTTGTGTTTGGAGTGTAGTTTGCCTTTGTGGGCACAAGTTCGCCCAATAAAGAACCAGTTTCGTCATACACAGTTTTACGCCTGTCCCCTTCACCGTCACTTCTACGTGACATCTGGTGGAGGTGCTTTTGTGTTCATGCACCCGACGCCCCTGAAAAGCTGTTATCCAAGCCCGAACCCCGAAGACATTACCTACGTTGTCCCAGACCATCGAGCTAGTCTCAGGCTACGAAACCAGCCCCCGTTGTACGGACTTCTTCTTCAGAAGACCAGGAAGTGCACAGCGGCGACCGCATCAATAGTGACAGCACCAGTGCCACCTACACCGATCATGTTACAGCACCCCCTGGAGCCACCCACGCTCCGCGGACCAACCTTTCAGGACCCGGAAAGCTGGCTGGAGACGTATGAAAGGGTCGCTGTACTCAACAACTGAAACAGCGACGACAAGCTGCGCCATGTCTTCTTCTCATTGGAAGATGCCGCCCGGACGTGGTTCGAGAATAGGCAGTCGACGTTCACAACATGGGACCTGTTCCGCCACGGCTTCCTGAGGAACTAAGGAGCCTTGTAAACTACCTGGAAGGCAAGACTGTCGTTGTGCCGAAGGTGTTCAGGTGAGGATTGGCGTCTTTTTGCAAAACGACATTCTCCTAAAGAAGAACTTATCGCCACTCTTTGTGGTACCTTCAGCATTGCGCCCAGAGGTTCTGCAAGCTCTCCATGACGTCCCAACGGCTGGACACCTCGGTTTTTCCCGCATGCTCGCGAGGATGTAAGAAAAGTACTACTGGCTTCGCCTCACTGCCGACGTCGCCCTTTACATAAAGACATGCCGAGACTCGGCGACACGAAACACCGCCGACAAGGCCAGCCGGACTTCTACAGCCGATCGAACATCCTTGCCGACCGTTCCAGGAGATCGGGATGGACTTACTGTGGCCTTTCCCGATATCGACGTCCAGAAATAAATGGATTGTCGCAGCTACGGACTACCTCACCCACTACGCCGAAACAAAAGCCTTGCCCAAAGGCAGTGCCCCCGAGGTGGCCAGATTCTTTGCTGAGAACATCCTCCTGCGTCACGGTGCCGCAGACATCCTCATCGGCGTTTACGGCAGATCTAACTCAAGCCATCCTGCGATACAGCCAGACAAGCCATCGCCGGACCACCGCTTATCACCCGCAGACGGATGGCCTTCACTGAGCGCCTAAATAAGATCTTCGCCGACATACTGGAAATGTATGTCGACGTCATGCACAAGACGTGAGATGCCAACCTTCCGTACGTGACCTTCGCATACAACAACGCCGTGCAAGAAACGACGCACATGGCGCCGTTCAACCTGGTGTACGGAAGGGACCCGACAATGACGCTTTACGCCGTGCTACCGGGCGTCACCGACGAAGACAATGCCGACGTTATTGTTATTTTTCTCTATTACGCCTAGTTTTGTTTTCACTTTCGTAGTCGTAGCATCGGGAGGGTGCTTTTTAAAGGGGGGGGGGGGATTAACACGTGTACATGTTTAATTTTCACCGGTGACCGCTTTTCACCGGCTAACAAATGTTAAACTTTTTCGTTAGGCGCAGGACGCGCCTACATGTATCGGAAGCTTCACGAACGTTATCGATGCTTCTATACGTTGTCTGTTGTCCCCTACGCTTCTGTAATCTGATTGTATGAGCGAGGCGAATTGTTTAGTACTTTCTGGAAGACAGGCGGGCACCAGGGATAATTCTGGACCCTTCGATGACTCATGTATAAAAGCCGACGCGTTTCGCCGCTGATCAGATTTCGACGATCGAGTGTGAGTGTGCTCACCGCTATCGTTGTGCTTCGAGTGTAGCTTGCTTTTATAGGCACATGTCCGCCCAATAAAGAATCAATTTCGTCATACACAGTTTTACGACTGTTTTCTGCACCATCACTACTACGTGACAATATTTATTTCCTTTGATGTCGATATAGATTGTGTTCGTCATTTTATAGTGACACCGACAGTTACGTTTTGAAAGAACGCAGTGAAATAAGTGCAAGCTGTTTACTCCTTCACGTCGCTGTTCTTTGCGGCTGCATGTATCACCAGAGAAGAACTGCAGTAATAGTTGTCGGCTCGGTTAGGATACGGTTGAAAAATGAACTCCGTGTCCTGTGGTGTGTTAAGACAGAAATAATAGCCTCATATCATCAGTGAAACCAGATAGGCGAAGGTTTAGTCGTAAGTAGCCTATACAAATTTAGGCAAGCTTTAAGCTATTAGCACGCAACTTGTCATTACAGTCGGATATGGTTGGACAAAAAGAGCGATCCTTGCAAGACATTTCGTATCTAGTAGCGGTTGTTTATTATACGGCTGAAATAAGACTACGATTGTTCCTGTTCTTCTTTCTGGGGTTTTACGTGCCAAAATCGTGCCATCGTTAACGGCGAAACTGCTCCTGTTGCAGGTTAGTGCAATATTACTTAAAGTTGAAATGGATTGTGCCAAATGATACTGCCGCTGCTGCCTCCTCTGCTGTTATTGATTGCTTGTCTAAACGCAGTTTGTGTTATTTTGCTGAAATGTCCGATCACGAAAAACAAGTGTCTAACGTGTGTTCGTCCTGTAAGTCACCTATTTGTGACGATGGGCCGAGAGTGACATGCACGGAGTGTCAATGCGCATATCATTTCGGTAAATGTGCGGGCGTGACAGAGAAATCATTTAAAGCAAAAAACAATGCTGCGAAGCAATCGTGGCGCTGTCTCACGTGCAGGGAAAATGTTTCTCGCACAAGTAGCAAAGAAGGCAACGATCCTGATCTCGATGTCAGGCATGCTCTTGCCTCTATCCTCGAGAAACTCGATAATTTGCCAGAATTAACGAAAAAAGTGGCAGAAATAGAAGAATCTGTCCAACATATGTCTAAGAAGTTTGATGAATTTGAAAGACATGTTTCCCGCCAGGACACTGAGATCAAGGCGATGAAGAAGAAAGTAGCGGAACTAGAAGCAAATGACGACATGACCCAAGTAGTGCAAACACAGCTACAACAAGATGTTAATGACCTTGAGTACCGAAGCAGGAAACTTAACTTGGAGATACACGGCATTGCGGTTGCACCCAACGAAAATCTACTTTCCTTATTAAACGCAATTGCCCCGAAACTTGAAGTCCCGCTCTTAACGGCAGAAGACATTCAAACAATACACAGATTGCCGGCTCGACAAGGTAGGACGCCGGGAATAATCGCTCGTTTCACCAGACAGACAACAAGAGACTCATGGCTGAAAGCTAAGAACAAAGCGAAAAATGGTGAACCACGCATCATTATCCAGGAAAACATGACTCGATATAACAGAGACTTGCTTCGGACTGCGAAAGAAAGGGCAAAAGATAGCGGTTATCGTTTTGTCTGGCATACGAATGGGAAAATCCTCGTCCGCAAAGATGAAGGAATGAATGTCATTCATATCAAAGGAGCAAACGACCTGGACCATCTTAAATAAGTACTGCGTGAGCACAGTATGGTAAAGGAAAAAAAAATGATACAGTGTCCCTATCACCTTCCAACTGACCTAAACCGCATTGTTTCGTCTTTTTCATCCGCATCCATTAAAGTGGTACATATCAATGCACGATCAGTGAAAAATAAAGCAGAATTACTAGAAGAATTTTTTAGTGAATTTCAGTTTAAGTTCTCCGTGATAATGTTGAGTGAAACATGGAGCACTAGCACAGATAATGTCTATAAAATGCCAAACTACAGAACATACTACCTTAACAGAGCTGCTGGCCGGGGCGGGGGAGTAGCACTACTGCTGGATGCGAATGAAAATGGTGAAATTCTGAGCCCGTTCAGTACAATTACACCGGATTATGAGATAATGTCATTGTGTTTGGGTAAATTTATTTACTCTGTCTGTTACCGCCCACCAAGCGGAAATGCAGCTGCTTTTTTTAAATTCTATGACGATTTCTTGTGTTATGTAGCGGACGGTGGTTACACGCTTGTTGCTGGAGGTGATTTCAATATCGATGTGAGTGCTGATAATCATTGTACTAGAGAATTTAAGATGGTATTGGCTTCGAATGGTTTTATGAATGTGCTCGAAATACCTACTAGAATAACAATTGAAAGTCAGTCTACTTTAGATTTGTTCATTACTAATTCCTCCCATCCTAAAATCGAGACTGGTGCCTTATCATGCCCTATCAGCGACCATCTACCAGTGTTCTTGTGCATGGAGACGGTAACCCAAACACTTAAACAACCAAAGGGTATTACATACCAACGTATAACTAATGTTAGTCTTGATAATTTTCGGGATGCTGTTAAACAAGTTGATCTGACGCACATTGCTTGCCTTAATAATGCTAATGAAGCCTATAATAAGTTTATTGATATCTTTAAACAGCTATACCACTCCTACTTTCCCTCTAAAACATGTAAACAATCTCGAAAAACTCGCAAACCGTGGATCACCCCTGAGTTGCGAACGAAATCAAGTATAAAGATAAGCTATACAGAAGGTTTATAATGACACGTGCGGCAGAAGATCTGCATTTATTTAAACAGTTTCGAAATAGGTTAACAAAGAAACTGCGATCAGTTCGAACAGAATATTACTCCACATATCTAGACGTGAAGAAGGGCCGCCACGATGTGATTTGGACCCGTCTAAACTCATTGCTATATCGTAATCAGTCAAACAATCATGTGTCCAGTTTAAATATTGATGGTAAAGAGCTAACGGGAACTGAACTCGCAAACGCTTTCAATGATTTTTTTACAAAAATAAAGACTACTGGGTCGTTGTCGGAAATATACGAGTACATAAACTTTCATAATGATAATACAATATTTCTAGATCCCGTGACAACGGATGAAATACTAACTGTTATACTCAGCCTAAAAAATAGCAGATGCCGAGATATTGACGACATTCAGATAAAGCCGGTAAAATATGTTGCAGATATTATAGCGCCAACTATCACACATATTTTTAACCTTTGTTTAGCTACATCGGTATTTCCAGAACAAATGCAAATTGCAAAAGTAACTGTTTTATTTAAAAAGGGAGACAGAAATGATTTCGGCAATTATAGACCTGTGTCCGTACTACCTGTCTTCTCCAAAGCACTAGAGAAAATCTTGCACTCCAGATTTACTAAATTTATAGATAAATACAATTTGCTAACACCATGTCAATTCGGATTCCGAAAAAACAAATCTACTGAACTGGCACTTTTAGAACAAAAAGAGTATATTTTGTCACAATTTGAAAACAGAGCTTTTGTGATTGGAATGTTTGTCGACTTCACAAAAGCGTTTGATCTTGTAAACCATGAATTACTTCTAGAGAAATTATGGTACTACGGAATCCGAGGACAGGCTGCAAAACTAATAAAATCCTACTTGTTTAAAAGGAAGCAAACGGTTGACATACATAATGCGCACTCAGACATAAAACCTGTTTATTCTGGTGTCCCACAAGGCAGTATATTAGGGCCACTACTTTTCAACATTTACCTTAATGACATTGTAAACATTAACCCAAATGCGAGATTCATAATATATGCAGATGATACAAGCATTTTTTTCTCCGGAAATGACATTAACGAACTGATACAATCGTGCAACACGACGATGATCTCGCTGGAAAAATGGTCCCAATGTAATCATATGTGTGTAAATGAGAGAAAGACAAAAGCGGTAATCTTCAGGCCCAAAAATAAACCCGTTTCCCCGCACAATAGTATCATATTTAACTCCAAACAGATAGAAATAGTTGATCATTTTAAATGTCTCGGTGTAGTATTTTCTTCAACTATGTCATGGACAGCACATGTGGACCAAGTTGTCAAGCAATTAGCTAGAATAACTGGCGCGATTGGCTGCATGAGATACATTCTTCCTAAGCAAATTAAACTGCTTCTTTACAACTCATTATTTTATTCTCACATTAACTATTGCCAGCTGGTATGGGGCACTGCAACACCGTCCTGTCTACAGAAAATTTACATTTTGCAAAAAAAGTTCCTTCGCAATGTCTTTAATGCAAATTATGGAACAACCACCAAACGCTTTTTTCTTCAAACTGGTATAGTCAAAATCTTTGATTTGTATCAGTATCGGCTAAGCGTTCGTTTTAAAATAGAAATAAGAAATAATATAGGTCACATTAGGCATCTAGCAAACTTACAAGAAAATAAAAAGAGTTACCCTTTAAGACACCCCGAAAACTGGTTGGTGCCAACATCACGCATCAATACGGGGAAAGAGCGCCTGCAACACACCCTTCCTTCCCTTCTCAACGCGTATGAATCTGCTAACATCAACTTGTTTACCTGTACCCAACGAGATATACGTTCCATATGCAATTCATATGTAAAATAATGCACCATTGAGTAATCTTTAAATACAGTTAAGCTTAATATAGGATGGTTTCTTTGTTCTGTTTATATTGTGTCAATTATTCTTTGTCATTCGTGTTATTTCATGCATGTTATTTGACGATTGTCTTAAATATGCGTAATCACGCTTCTGACGAAGTAATTTGGTTTGTGCACATATAAGTGCAGATAAGATTTTGTTTGGTCTTATGTTTTTGCTATATTGTTACTTTTTTTTTTTTTAACATGAAGCCGTCATGTCTGCGATGAGATTGCCTGTCGCTGCTGCTTTGTATTTCGGGGCTGCGGCCTAGTCAAGCTGTTTAGGACAGCTTTTTCTGCAGCTCCTCTGTCTGTATTTCTTGAGGCAGAAATAAATTATTATTATTATTATTATTATTATTAAAACCAGTTATGATTATGAGGCACGCCGTAGTGGAGGGCTCCGGAATAATTTTGACCACCTGGGGTTCTTTAACGTGCACTGCAACGCAAGCACACGGGCGTTTTTGCATTTCGCCTCCATCGAAATGCGGCCGCCGCGGCCGGGATTCGATCCCGCGATCTCGTGCTCAGCAGCGCAACGCCTTAGCTGACTGAGCCACCTCGGCGGGTAATTGTTCCTGTGTACAAGTGCCACCTGTAAATGGGGAAAAACTTACCGTGAGAAATCCGCGTCTAATGAAGTGGAATCGTCCCATTCCAAGCAGAAGCAGTCGTCTTGAGAGCTAGGCAGATAATCGAGTAAGTTCTGTTAAAATGTTTCGAAAGGGAAATTTTGGCAAGAATACAAATGACATTGCAAACATCCACACGGATAAAAATGCGGCGCACTTTATTATTTTTTTGCCAACTGTGTTTAGCATTCTACACATATTACCATAACACCAGGTGGAAAAATCGCGTTCTTAGTGTAATGGAGTTTATTAGGTCTCACACGTCAGCTTTCTAATCCAGATAGCTTGTTGCCGAATGGAACATTTTGGTTTCTGTCAGAGCCAGTTACCCCTAAGTTTTCCTATGTTACATTGCCGCCTGGCAGGGGCTCCGGAAGTATATCTGCTCTGTGGGAGTGACCTCTGGGGGCTCATGTCGCATGATTTAGTTCACTGCTCTAGCTTTTATATATATATATATATATATATATATATATATATATATATATATATATATATATATATATATATAGATGTGTGTGTGTGTGTGTGTGTGTGACGCGAGCAGGAGGTTGCGGACGTAGAACAGCATGGTCGCCCGAACACTCCTTTTATTCTTAATCTTCCTATCCTTTTCCACTAATGCACGGTACCGTCCTTGTGTGGTTCCTTACACACTTCCCCCTCCCCCCGAGAGAGTGGTAGGTACAGGGGCGGATGATAGCCTCTTAATCTCCTCACATGAACGATTTCAGTGTGGCAGTCCGGTGACGTCCATAAGAGCTCAGGTGGCCGAGGCTGGCTGTTGCACTCCGGACGACATATCCATGCTCCGATGAAGAAAGGTTTGGGCACACAGCAGCCGTGGGGACTCAGATGTCGTTGCGACTTGCAGACGCACGGTGTCTCCTGCTCGAACGTGCGGTGGACTGGGCCGTTGCGGCGACGTCTCTGTTGGTCTGGTATGCCAAGAAAGTGCCCGTGTCTTTTCCGTCGTCGTGCACAGCGTTGTCGCAGGAATCCTTGGAGTGGGGGCAGTACTGATAGAGGGTGCTCAACATGCGTTTGGCGACGTTCTTTTCTTGCAAAACACCGTATTCCTTGAGTTAGGCTTGGATTGAGTAGGCTTTGGCGTGGATGTCTTTCTTGTTGTCGTACCTGTGGAAATTTCGGTGACGGTCTTCGTCGCCTTCTGTTTCGAAGTCGTGGTTGCTGCCGTTGTTCTTGGAGTTGTTGATGCCGATGACGTCGTGGCGACACTTGTTGAGGTAGCGCTTCTATGGAAATATGCCTTTGATTTCTTTCGCAAAACAAAGTGGGGATCACTTGGTAGCTGGTACACTGCTCCTTTTTGTGGGGCTTTTCTGGTGGCGAGGGCGGTTTGCCAGGATTCTCAGAAGACCCTTTTGAGGCTGCTTGGATTTCATTCAGAATGGACGCTTCTGTAATTTGACAGTGCGCGTATTGCTTGGCGCGTGCGAAGCTTCTGAAGTGGCAGCGGCTTGTTGAGGTGTAGTATGCAAAATAAAGCTTGAGAGTCGCGAAGCAGCTTGATCTCTAGATTTAAGTGGCTCCAAATTGTCTTCGCTTTGAAAAGCACGTGCATAGGTGCTGGTGCTTGTATTCTGATTTTGTCTTGGCAGTAAGCAAGTTGGCTTCGTTTCAACAGAAGAACTGAGTGTTGCTGTACCTTCTCGATTCTTGCTGCCGTTACTACAGTTTGTCTTCAGGCAGTTTTGAATTCGTGGTGGATGATTGCTGGGTGGTGTTGCAGAGGGTGTGGCTTGACCACGTTCTTCCAAGGAAAGGTCGTCTGTCTCTATAAACGTCGAGGTTTCATTTGTGCACGAAGTGATTCTGTGAAGCACGGGCTGCGGAATGAGCGTCACAGAAGACTGGCGTGACTTGAAACCAGGCGGCGGGTCACACGTATAAGACGCAGTAAACGTATCTGATGCATTAGCGATGGCAGGAGTTCGATAGCGTGATGAAGGCGCACATATTGGCGACTCCTGCACGGCACTGAAACCTGGTGGAAGGTTTGGTCTTGAAGCGAAGCGACTTGGACATCGCTCAGCGAACGGAGGCTTTACTATGTCCATTGTGAGTGGTGAAATCATGGTAGGCCTGGGATTTTCTTTTGTCTTTTCGGGAGGACCACTATTTGAGGAAATTGGCGATGATCGAGTCATGCGTGGCTTTGGTTGGCACTGATGATGATAGCTACGTGGAGACTGCGGGTGACTACGGCGACCCAGTTGCGATTTCTCCAGCTGTTGGATAATGAGGGAGTCTGTAGCGCATACTTTAAATCGAGTGATCATCTCTTCTTTGATTTCTTTCCATGATTCTTTGTTTTCAAATATGTGGGTCAGATAGAAGCGAAATGCCTCACCGGTCAGGTATTCATCGAAGCTGGCGACCATCTCCCGTTCTGACCATGATGCAGTGGTTGCGTGGACCTCGTAGGAGCGGAACCAATCTTCCACGGGCCCATCGTCCGCTGATCCAGCGTACTTGGGGATGTCCAAGGCTTCCGATGGTGTGGTCATGATGCTGGTCGGTGTCGGTGGTAGATCTCTGTGCTTCGGGTTCACGGCGTGGTGTTTAATACTTGCATGATGATGTGAGCGCGATGCGGTGGCTGCAAGGTCTTTATCCTGTCGACTAGTGTCACGCGAGCAGGAGGTTGCGGACGTAGAACAACATGGTCGCCCGAACACTCCTTTTAATCTTCATCTCCCTCTCCTTTCCCACTAATGCACGGTACCGTCCTTGTGTGGTTCCTTACATATATATATGTATATATATATACGCTTCAATTAACCGCACATGAAATAATTTCCCGCTTGTTGTGTTTTATTAAAAAGTATTCTTTCATGAATAGTGGTTATATATATATATATATATATATATATATATATATATATAATTATATATTTAACCACTACTCATGAAAAAATACTTTATTAATAAAACACAACCAGCGTGAATTATTTCATGTGCGGTTAATTCTAGCGTCCGGCACTGTTTGGAAAATCCGCGGATTGTGGGTTAACTTACGCACAATATATCTAAGATATTTCATACGTTCTTCAAATAATAACTGTCCCCTCATACGGATTTCGAGGAGGCCAGAATTGAGCATGCAGGTGCGATGTCCGCAGGTTCTGCTGAGTTCTCCAAATACACGCCTGAACTGTAAAATAATTTACACCCTGAAAAGTGAAAAGGGTTTAAATTTGTCTATAACTCACACCATTACACCCGGAAAGGGTGTTAGGGTGTGAGTTATAGACACATTTACACCCTTTCTGAGCGCATTTTAGGGAAATCGAGCTTGTCGCGCACACCCCTGCTAAGCTTTTTCAACGACCACTGCAGCCTGATAGAATCTTCGCAGATTTATTAGTGAGAACGCACATATTGGACAAACAATGAATGACTACTTCAAACGAACGGGTTAACAAGGCTTCCGAAGAAAGAATGCATGTCACCAACTATACGGACGCATATATACAGAGATACCGTCTACACATATAAACCATAATAAAACGATGCACAAAATTAAAAACCTGCACTATTCCTTCAACTTCGGGTCATACACAAGAATGTTTTCTATATATACTGGACGGGGCGCCATCATGTCAAATGAAACATGGCCAATTTCACAACCAATTTTCACTACAGTCATTCCATATGGCCAAGGCAGTTTGGGCCAAACCATAATAAAACGTACATTTCAAGCTTAACGAGCGATGGGTTAATGATTTTAATTGTGCTTTTCTAGGAACAGGCTTACACCGGCACTTGTTATCTTCTTGCCTTTCATGGACTTTCTCCCTTTCCCGCTCACTCCCTTTCCTTTCATGGCAAGGAAAAAGGGAGTGAGCGAGAGGCATCCTAAAGCCTTGGCGCTGAGACGTGCCCCTGCAAGGTCTCTCGACGTAGAAAAAGCACCGACAAAGAGAGTCTCAGAAGTCACAAGATTCCAGAAACCTTTGTTTCGTGGCAAAAACAGGAAATAGACACCGGCGAAGGTGATTTTTTTCCCTAACCAATGTTTCAACTCCCACACGTACGGGAGCCTTCATTTCAATTTTATTTTTATTTCTTTAGCCTTGTTTACCCTCTCGAGACGCCCGGCCAGCGTCAGCAGGGGCAGAGAACATACCTATGACCTACTCAGCGATCCTTCAACATCACATGCTGGAACGCAGGATGTACCCACCACCTCACCCAAGATTAAACAAAGAAGGAAGCACCATACTCAGAATACTTCAAAGTAACACTTACACCCACGGCATACTCATGCATGGAATCCACCCGACACTTCGGCTCCCCCAGGCCACAGTTTCTCAGGACCAATAAAAGTTCTTGTCACCGTCACTACAAGGATATCTCTGTCCAATTTGCCGCGCACCGGACACTTTGGCGCACCTGATCATTGAGTACTTATGGCACCTAAACACAGACAGCATCACCCTCACCAAAAGACTAACGAAATGCAAGAAAGCGATGACCTCGTCGAAACGTGGAAGGCCAAGCTCGTCTCCGAGGACCGGGAACAACAACGAGGGCTCGTCGCCAGAGCCAAGGAGGCAGTGAAGGCCCGAGGGTTCCTGGCATGGAGGAAGGAAAATATAGGAGGGAGCATACCGCAACGCGATTGCCGCCGACTGTGGCTGCCCAACACGTGATTAAAACGTCAGAGCACGGAGGAAAAGTCAGAGCGTGCGGTAGGTTTTAGTACTCCGGGTTGATTTTTTGTCAATGCCCCTTCGAAACCATTTGAAACTATTGAAATAAACAGAAACAAAAACAAGGAAAAACAAAGCAAGAGAGAGAGAGAGAGAGAGAGAAATAACTTTATTTTGCCCAAAATGTGGTTAGAGGAGGGGGTAATGACTAGAAGCCTCCCCCGTCCCCCCTTTAGACGGCGGCGTCTTCAGCCATTTTGACTACTCTTGCTTGTACATCCGGGTCCAAGCTGAGCAGCACGGTCTCCCATTGCTCCTTATTTCTTATTATTCAACTTGGTTGTTGTGGTTTTGAACAGTTATTGTTGTGATATTGTTTCTCTGGGCATGCCCAGAGTATGTGCTGAAGATCTGCTCGGTTGTTACAATGCTTACATATGTCTGCGTATACGTCTGGGTGATAGTGACTGAAGGCAATGGAAGGAAAATCTTTTTCCTTCCTGCATGTGAGCAGTTACCGGCCTAGTGCGCACCGAATAAAAACTGCCGGTAACCAAACGTCTCGGCAAATCTCGATTCTCCGTGATCTCGACGCAAGAGGTCACGTGTTGGACTACCCCTGCTGGCTAGACGAAGCGTGCGCTTACCAAGGCCGTCTGCGTGACGTAATGCTCCCTCCTTTATTTTCATTCCTCCATGGTTCCTGGAATAAGAGACCTCCCACCTAGAGTATCCCACCCGGAATACTGTTCCGAAATTAAACGTTTATTCCTCCTCCTCCATTTAGCCTTGTTCACAATCCTGAACAAGACTCCCGTGTGGGGACCTAAATGAGAAGGGAAAAAATTTCGCCTTAGTCGGCGTCTCTTTCCTGTTTTTGCCATGATTCTTCCGGACGAGATTTAGTGAGACCCCCGACTTCATGCTTGTGAAGAAGGCTCCCGTGTGGGGGCCGAAACGTCAGTTAGGAAAACATCATGAGCCATTCCAGTGAAGGTGGATGACCAGTGAAGCTGTTTAGCACACGACACAGAGGTGAGACAGAATGGGGTCACATACGATCGTTGCGGATCTTAGGCGTTGTATCTCCCAGTGAACGCGTCGACGAGTACATCTACAGCAGTCCTCGCTCGGGCGCTGCGGCAGTGCCTCTTGCTGCAGGCTGCAGTGCCTATTGCGCTTAGACGCTTTCTGCACTATCACCAGGATGGGCTCACATTTTTGCGCACACACAGGAAAAATGCGCGAAAGCGTAGCCATAAACAAGATAGCTGTAAAGAAAGTTGCACCTTGGTCGGTGTCTGTTTACTGTTTTCACCATGATTCATCTCGACCTGACGAGATTTTGTCAGACCCTGGACTTCAGAATTTTGTTTCGTTTGTTGAATGAAGGGAGCACCCTTTAACTAGTCAAAGAAGTAGCTAGCCTCACGGGTGGTGGGAGGGGAGAATAAGTGAGGGGGGGGCGGTGTCGGAGCAGCTTTGAGTGTGGGGACATGCCCCCACTGGTTTAGAACCTGTGGCGGCGACTGCCCCACTGCCCCCCTCCCCCTCGTTTTCGGGGCCCCTGCCGTGTGGCTTTATATGGTCGTCATCAACAAAAGTCGAGCCCCTCTGTTTCCCTTCTCCTCGTTCATTCATAGTGAGAGTCTCGAATCTGGCAGCCTTGATACCGTCAGGTAGGTTAAGAGGATTTATCAGCCAGGTGCCTGGTCTCCTAACGTCACATATTACGTGACGCCATAGGGCAAAAAACGGTTTTGCCACACCCACTCTCCATGGCTCGTAGTCGCGATGGCTAAGTTTCCCCGGATTAGATCTTGTTGCGTCCCGAATCGGCCGGGCGCATTCTTTGACTGTTTCCCATCGAGGCAGGCCCTTTCATGAGCGTCGCCGAGACGGCGACAGTGCCAGACACCGACGAGACGGGCAAACAAGCGCCCCAACTAGGCAGTGTGCATTCTTTAGGTGCTTCCCACGATGCCACCACCTTCATCAGCCGCCGCCTACTTGTCGACGCGGCGCGACACCAGCTGGGACGCGATGACAAAGAAGCTCACGAAGCTTGCCCCCCTTCGTTAGACGCGGGGATTAGTGCAAAGGCCATTCTCCTGACCCGGGCAAGCTGACCGTCGGAGGGCAAGAAACAGGTCACCGACTTTCGTAGAAGGAGTGTCAACCCCCTGTTTCCGGATTGCCTCGTCCTTGCTTCGAAGGTGCAACATTGGAGGCGGAGTTCAGCGAACAAGACGGCCCGTCTGATTGGCCGCATCAAGGTCATCTGATTCCCTAGTCGGGTCAACTAGGGAAGACCGATGTTTTATAAGGGGACACCTTGCGTGCAGTGGTGTGTCCTGACGTGTTCCGATATGAACTCAGATATGTAGTGAGCTGAGACTTTCAAAGTGCTCCCCCATGGAGTGGGCTTCCTTATTCGGAGCCACTGTAAATATTGTAGAATAAACCCTTTTTTCTATCGCTCTTACTCCCGGACGTACTCATCCCTTTGGCTGAAGAATCACCGGCCTAAACGCTACCCGATATCCCAACGAACTGGCAGCAGCGGCGGAATAATCTCCGACCCGCAACAACGGATGGCAGCGCTGAGATGAAACGCCAACCCGTTCATAACAACTGGTCGAAGCGGTGGGATAAATCCTCACCCCGGTTCGCAACAAATTGGATGGCAGCTATGGGTTGAATCTTAACTCCGAGCCGCGAGCAACTGGATGACCGTGGTGAGATCGGCCCTTCAGTCAACGCCAGTCGCCGTCATCTCGTTCGCGACCAACTGGATGGCCGTGGTGAGATGGACGCTGCAGCCGACGCCAGTCACCAACAACTGATTCACGAGCGACAGGATGACAACGGCAAGATGGAACCTGCAGCCAACGCCAATCGCCAACTGGTTCGCGAGCGGCTGGATGAATGCAGCGCAGCATGACTGCACGGTACAGGGTGAGTGCCTGGCTTTGCGCTTGAGTCATCGGATCTTTTAGCCTAGACTTTCTAAAAACCGATGAAGCGTGTACAACTGCCCATTTGATACTGTGGTTGTTGCGCATCCAAGCAGAAAGCAGCTTTCAGCATAGATCTGAACCAGCTACTAAAGCCAGACCTCATTCTTGTGTGGGAGTAATTGGGAAGTGGAGAACTACCGTAATTCTTATCATTTAAAGGCGGCCCAGGATTTACGTCTTCTTTGGATTGATTCGATGCGGTGGAGGAGAACTTGGGGACTTGGTGCTACTTCTGTGTGTAGGCGTTTGGTATCTGCTATATTTTCCAGGCTTCAAATTCTCTTGGGAAAATAGAATTGAACCGCTGGTAGTTTTTTCTTACTTGCATTGCAATTTGTGCGGGTTTCGCAGCAAGTATTGTGGAATAGCTGAGCCAAAGCCTAAAGTAGTGACCATGGACCTCATGAGTTTGACTAGAGCTAGCTTGTTGCGGTTGTGGGAAGAGCTCGACGTAGAAATAGAGGATGATAAATCAGAAGCAGAAATTAGAGCAATTTTAGAAAGCAACAGTGATGAGGAATACTTTGAATACTTCGGCAACTCAATTCTAAAAGAGCAGGAACAGGAAGCAATTGAGAATGAGGAGGAGTTGAAAAGACAGGATTGGATTAGGCAACAACACGAAGAGATAGAAGCTCTCAGCCAAGAGGTTGAAAGATTGGAACAGGATTTTGAAGTGGAGGAACAGAAATGTCAGGCACCCGCAGAAGTAGCGCACGGAAAGTGCAAACAAGTAGCACGCACGGTTCTACCGATTGTAGAAAGCAAGGCTGATCCCCGTGAGCCTAATGGTACGTTCACAGGTGGGGACAGATCCGTAGACCGTGACGTAGTTCTTGAGGAGCCCGTTAATGGGGACCGTATTGAGCGCGACGAGATACTGTGCCAATGGAATACTAGAAAAGCAGCTAGGCCAGCTGTGGACGATTTGGCACAGTTATCCGGGGAGTACGTCGCGAAGGTAGCTCTTGCAGAAGCCCGAAGTGGCCCCGAGTCGTCAGACAAGAGCACCTGTGCAGAGTCCAATCGGTCAGGAAAGTGCGCTAAAGCACAATTTAGGCAGGGCAGTGCAGTTGTGAACAACTCCCAGGAATACGAGCTCTGTTTCGCAAAAGATAATAGCTGCATTGTCCCTAAGTGTTTGAAGCTCTCCGCCAGTCGAGGTAGCACTGAGAGGAATGATTTACCCGCAAATCATTCGGACTGTGCCTGTGCGGTTGAGACGGAAATAATGACCGATGAAATAAGTGCCGGTCAGCACGAGATTCAAGCGGAAGGCTTGCAAATGAGCACTACTAAACGTGCTAGGATGAAACGGCGTCGCAAAGTCGGGAATGCGGCAGACAGGGCAACGCGGCCGAACAAAGGCGCTAAACCCAGTGGGGAGCGCAGTCAAAGAGTTCGAGCGGCGCGTTTGTTCCTAGGAATGTTTTCAGACAGATCGCGTCCGCACCGCCGGACGAGAAAGAAAAGAAAGGCCCGATCGGCGCGAAGATGGACAAAAGCGAAGGTGGCGCGAAGGGGGCAACTATGTTCCCCCTCGTTCGGGTCTTTTCGAGCTGTGTTAGGCATGACACCCGAGGGCGAGCCGGGAAGGCAACGCGAATTAGACATGCGCGGCGGTGGAATCGCAGTACGATGCGTAGAAGGCATGTTGCCTATTTGTAAAGTGTCGGCGGTGGGCAGCAAGGAGATTCACCTACATGCCCTTTGTACAACCTCGTTGACAAGACAGGCTCTCAGACCGCGCCCGCCTCGAGTAAGGCTCAAAGATATGGCATCACCATAGGCTACTCGGACTGAAAAGCGACGCAGGTTTAGTGGAAACATAATTTTGTTTGTTGTTACTTTATTTTCAGTGTTTGGTTACACGTTTTAAGATCTCCGGAATACAGATCGCTTCGATAGGCAAGTTTTGAGCTTTGTTTAGTTTGTTTATTTTAGAAACTCAGCAATATTCCGAGATGGTTTGCGCGCGTTTAAATTTTTGAAACATTTTTCGACGTGTCGTTCTTTTTTAAGCCGACAGTCTTCTTTTTTATGTGTGAGCTACGCTTGCAGCGTCAGGTCCAGTCTATTGCTTTAAAGCCTGTAGTGCGTGCTTGATTATCACATCACTTTTTAGAAATGTTCACGAGTCTTGTAGTGTTAGCGTGTAATTTACGCAAGATTTTTTCTTTGTTGTTTCTTTAGTGTATGTCCTATATGGACAAGAGGAGGAAATTGTTAGTGCGTGATTCGCACGTATTACATCTCAGTTTGTCCGCAAAGTTAAAGCGACTCTGACAGTACATACATAATGCAAATGGGGCTCTCAGTGGCACTAGTACGTGCGATGCTAGCGGATGTAAGGCAGTTCATCGCGTTTGTGCTGCGTAGGATATTTCATTTATCATTTATTTAGAGCATTTTCAAGTATTCTACCTTTGCTCCCTGCAGCACAACGATCTGGTTTTGGTGAACTCAGAGGTTCATGAGAGCTCGCTTTGGCGGCACAAAATTTTGGGTTCAAGTTATTGGGTCAAGCGAAGCCTGGTGGATTAAATTGATTTCGGGCGCTTGCATACCATGCGGCACTTGGTCACTGGGAATGACTCTTCCGTATCGGATATTGCGAGAAGATTGCACAATCCTGATCTAATTTCAAGATTGTGGGCTTCAGCGAAGGTTTAGAAATTTGATGGCTGCTTTGGTGGTATTATT
This sequence comes from Dermacentor silvarum, assembly GCF_013339745.2. Taxonomy (NCBI): domain Eukaryota; kingdom Metazoa; phylum Arthropoda; class Arachnida; order Ixodida; family Ixodidae; genus Dermacentor; species Dermacentor silvarum. The sequence goes on from NC_051160.1 coordinate 147,113,007, forward strand.
AGATAAGGGCCGGTGCCTTGATTTGTTCGCTAGACCCGGTGGCTCTCGGTGCGAGCAAGGCGCTTTCCTGTGCCCTGTGGTTCGTGTGTGTGCTTCTGTATTCCCAGGGAGAAGGCCACAACGAGGTTAATGCTGGGACCTCATGCTCGAGTGTGTCATCGGCCATCATTTCAAGAGGAAACCCCGAGCTCTCGACCAACCACCGACGCTTCGGGCAACCTGACAGCTGGTCACCCTCAGGTCGGATCTTCCGGCGGGGGAGGAGTCTGTTGCGTCCCGAATCGGCCGGGCGCATTCTTTGACTTGTTTCCCATCGAGGCAGGCCCTTTCATGAGCGTCGCCGAGACGGCGACAGTGCCAGACACCGACGAGACAGGCAAACAAGCGCCCCAACTAGGCAGTGCTGCATTCTTTAGGTGCTTCCCACGATGCCACCACCTTCATCAGCCGCCGCCTATTTGTCGACGCGGCGCGACACCAGCTGGGACGCGATGACAAAGAAGCTCACGAAGCTTGCCCCCCTTCGTTAGACGCGGGGATTAGTGCAAAGGCCATTCTCCCGACCCGGGCAAGCTGACCGTCGGAGGGCAAGAAACAGGTCACCGACTTTCGTAGAAGGAGTGTCAACCCCCTGTTTCCGGATTGCCTCGTCCTTGCTTCGAAGGTGCAACATTGGAGGCGGAGTTCAGCGAACAAGACGGACCCGTCTGATTGGCCGCATCAAGGTCATCTGATTCCCTAGTCGGGTCAACTAGGGAAGACCGATGTTTTATAAGGGGACACCTTGCGTGCAGTGGTGTGTCCTGACGTGTTCCGATATGACTCAGACATGTAGTGAGCTGAGACTTTCAAAGTGCTCCCCCATGGAGTGGGCTTCCGTATTCGGAGCCACTGTAAATATTGTAAAATAAACCCTTTTTTTCTATCGCTCTTACTCCCGGACGTACTCATCCCTTTGGCTGAAGATCACCGGCCTAAACGCTACCCGAGTCTCCAACGAACTGGCAGCAGCGGCGGAATAATCTCCGACCCGCAACAACGGATGGCAGCGCTGAGATGAAACGCCAACCCGTTCATAACAATCTATAGTGCCCCTAAATACCCAAGTTAGTGAACGGATTGATGGCCGTCGCTGTAGCACAATTGGTAGTGCATCGCACGCGTAATGCGAAGGTGGAGAGTTCGGTATCCATCGACCACAAATGATCTTTTCGTCCACTTTCAGTTCTGTTTTCTTCAGTATTTTCTACATTTACGTTTCAGCCACAGCTCAGTACCCTTATGCTTGCCTTGACTTTATTGCCAGCTGGCTTTATTTGGTCGCGATTAAATATGTATATGTACACATTGATGAAGCGCACAAGGCGGCACTGTGAAGCAGCCACAATGCAGAGAAAGTGGAAATCAAAGTAAACAGGATATGCTGTAAGCGCAGCTTTTTGTCTATTTCTCTCACTACAATATATACGAAGTGTTTTATTTTGTTTACAGAATTTTCTTAAATCACTCGTGGCAAGACCCTCATACATGAGCTGGATTCCAATCGGAGATGAAAATTTTTAGCGCTGAAATCGAGAAAAACGTTTCAGTAATAACCGAAGGTTCGCTAATTAACTTTAAATTTACGGTACATGTTGCAATTTACGAAGTGCAGGCAGTGACTTAGAATGTGACATCTACTTAAAGTGAATTCTGGGGTTCATACCGGTTTCCAATAATGCCTGCCCAAAATCAGTTGGTGCGTTAGTAACTTTCGAGCTTCAATGCATAAAAAGGAGTTCTGGGAATCAAGTAACTGGAACAACGAATTAGTACCAAAAGTTTGACTGCACTGATCTCAAAACTCGTGCTAGTCTCAAAACAACTTCCCAGTGTATGTGCCTGGTGAAATCATTGCTTCAATTCATGTATTGAAATATGTGCCCTAACGCAATAAGTTCTTAAGTTGATTTGTCAGATATGGCATTCTTCACTTATGCATTTAGATTTCTAGTGGAAGTAATTTCTGCCTATTCGATCTATCCGGCTAAATGTGATATCTGTGCTATATTCCCTGGGCAGTTTGAAAAAAAATCTGTGAACAGTGAAATGAATCAGCCAATATATATATATATATATATATATATATATATATATATATATATATATATATGCATTTAAATTATAGGGTTTGTAGCCACGCGGTTGCTCTCCCAAGATCACGTGTGACATGACGCTATCGGGGTAAAAACAATGTTCCACATCCGCCCACCGTGGTTCTGAGTGGCACTGGCTAGCACTCCTTGGGCTAGATCTAGTAAACATAAATAATCAAGTTAGTGGGCGAATTCATGGCCGTCGCCATAGCACAATTGGTAGTGCAACGCAAGCGTGATGTGGATGTGGCGGGTTCGGCTGCCACCGGCAACAAGTATCTTTTCGTGCTGCACTTTCATTTCCATTTTGTTAATTATTTTCTGCATTGAATTTGAAGAACACGCAACTTCCCGAGTGCTTGCATTGCCTTCTTTGTCTGGTGTATTTATGTGGTCATGATTAACAAAGTCGAGCCTCTCGGTCACTCTTCTTCTCATCGTTTATATATATATATATATATATATATATATATATATATATATATATATATTGTGAGCGCATTTTGCGCATATCGTCGTCGTCATCTGTACATACGACTCATCATCTTGTGTGAGCGCTATTTGTGCATATCGTCGTCTTCATTTGTACATACGACTCATCATCATCTTTTGTCTCGTGCGGTGCTTCGTCTCTGACTCGGGCGGCTGCTCAGAAATAAAGGCATCGCATCGGCCGACGTCTCACAAGTGGTGGAGAGTGCTTTCGATTCCCACGTCCTCTTACTTTCCCGATTCCCCTGGAGCTCCGATCCGGTCGTCGTTTGCTCTCGCCTACCACGGTGATGGCAGAAACCAACCCGTCCACCAGTGCTGCTACACCTCTGCTCAGCCCGCTGGGCCTACCTGGACGGTGAACACCACACACCGAGATCCTCCCGTCTTTGCCGGCCTCCGCGGCGACGACGTCGACGATTGGCTCGATCACTACAACAGAGCCAGCGACGCCAATCATTGGGACGACACGCACAAATTGCGGTATGTCGCTTTTTACTTGACCGAAGTTGCGAAGACATGGTTTTATACCACGAAGGTGACTTTTCGGACTGGTCCTCATTCACCCAGCAATTTCGCCAGATATTCGGCATGTCCTCTGACGCTCCGCCGTCGCGAAACAGAAGCTGGCAACGCGCATACAAGAGCAAGACCGATGTCCTATACGTCCTACATTGAGGACGTCCTCGCTCTCTGCCGCCGCGCACAGAGTGACATGGCGGAAGCTGATCGCGTTCGCCACATACTGAAAGGCATCAACACGGTCGCCTTTAATGCTCTCGTCATGCAGAACCCAAACTGCGTTGGGGATATTATCACGGCCTGCCAGCGTCTAGACACGCTCCAGTCTATTCGCCTGCCACGCGCCTCTACCAACCCTCATCTCAACGGTGATGCTGAGCTGCGCGCCCTGATACGCACTCTCATCAGGGAGGAGCTTCACGGCCATTTCTGGACCTGCGACGCTTGCAACCGTTCGCCCCGCTCCTCCTGGACTGCGTGACATCGTCAAGGACGAACTGGCGTCGATGACAAACGTCCAAATGGACAAGTCTACTGCACCATTTCGTCCGCCAAGTTATGCCGAAATTGCTCCCGGCCTCCCTCGACCGTTCCGTCTCCACGTGCCGAAGCTTACCGCGACCCCCTAGCTTCGCCGGCAGCGAATACTCCTGCAGAGCCGTACTACTCTCCGTGGGGCGTCGCGCCCTGTTTGTTTCTACTGCGGTATTCGCGGCCACATTTCTCGCTTCTGCCGTCGGGTCAGCAAGATGAAAGGCGGGCTATGCTACCTTTGAGCGAGACAGCGCACATAGGTTTGACTCCTACGTCCCGGGCGTCACCCAGGTGAAAGGCGAGGCTATGACACCTTTGAGCGAGAAAGGATACCAGGCCCAGATTCGTACGTTCCCGGACCGTACACAACCTCTTCGGTCGCTCTCCTTCACCTTCCCAGGACATGGCTCGAGCATCCCGCTCGCCCCGGCGTCGCTCTCCTTCACCTTACCGCCGTTCCTCATCGCCCTTGCGTGCTGCTTCCCACGTTGTCGACACCCGTCCGGAAAACTAGAGGCTGCAGTTTCGGAGGAGAAACTGCATCGTATCGGACTATCCCAATTCCTCCTGCTCGCCCGCCAATTTGCTCTCAGTTTGTGTGGAAGGTGTTTCCGTCGACGCCCTTGTAGATACTGGAGCCGCTATTCTGTGATACATCGTGAACTGTGTTTCCGTCTGCGAAAAGTGCAAACGCCGTATGTTGGTCCGGTCCTCTGTGGTGCCAATGACGTTCCCATCTTTCCTACCGGACAGTGCACAGCTCGCGTCCTGATAGACGGTATTCGTCACCATGTGCAATTTGCGGTGCTTCGACGTGCGCTCATGAGATGATATTAGGATGGGACTTCCTGTCTGCTGCTTCTGCACTAATTTCGTGCGGCGACCCAAGCATCCACATCAGCGACACCGAGACTTATGCTTGTTTCGATTCCCCGTGTCCCAACCTCATTGCAGCAGCGGATTTTATTATACAACCAGACGAAGAACGTGTTCTTACCCTTGAGTCAACAGACATTGTCGAGGAGACGCATTGGTGTACCTTCTCAGCGCTGCATTTCTCGAGGACTCGCCATCGCTTCTTGCTTGGTCCGATTCTCGAGTGGCGATGCCAACCTCACAGCCTTTAATACGACTCCTGAGCCACTACTACTGCCCAAAGGGTCTACCGTCGCCAAGCTCGCCGACGCTGCGCCGGTATGTGTCGTCAGTGTTTCGCCTGCCACATCTTCCGCGCATTGTACGCCCGCAGAAGGCCATACTAGTGCTATTAAGGCCACCTTGAGTGGAGATCTCAATCCGGCCCAGACGGATGCACTCCTCACCATTTTAATGAAGCATGCAGCTTGTTTTGACGTTTCTTCGCGAGGCCTGGGTCAGACCGTTGTAACTACTCATCGAATTGAAACAGACGGCTCTCGCATCATTCGCCGTCGCCCGTACCGTGTGTCACCTTCGGAGCGAAAAGTTATAGAAGAACAAGTGAACGACATGCTGACACGCAACATTATAAGGCCTTCAGCAAGCCCTTGGTCTTCTCCTGTTGTGCTTGTTAAGAAAAAGGATGGTTCTGTGCGCTTTTGCATCGATTATAGGGCGCTAAACAAAATTACCGCAAGGATGTTATCCTATGCCTCGTATTGACGATGCTTTGGATACCTTACAAGGTGCCGAGTATTTCTCGAGCCTCGACTGCGCTCAGGATATTGGCAGATTCCAATGCATGAGCAAGATAAAGAAAAGACTGCGTTTGCTACACCTGATGGCCTTTTCGAATTTAACGTGATGCCTTTTGGACTGTGCAATGCGCCAGCTACGTTTGAAAGTATGATAGATACAGTACTCCGTGCTTAAAATGGAAGGAC
>NC_051160.1:147118651-147172717 GCF_013339745.2 Dermacentor silvarum
CACGTGGTACCGCAGCGACGAGGCTCCGAGCAAGCGCACCTGCGACGCCTCTCCGCAGCGGGTCACGTGGCGTGAGGTTACACCTGCCACACTTGCGCACCGGCGGATCAAGGTCATTGCGACGCGATGAATGACCTTGTGAGACATGGCATAGTAGAGCTTGCGCTCTAAAAGCGATAGGGTGCACAACGCATTCTTTTCTGGCACTTAGTGGACGAAACGAAAGCTTGTACAAAAACAGGGCAGCTAAAATCGACTTAAAATAATACATCTTTGCATTATCTAGTAACGACATCTCGCAAGTAATATTCTACTAGAAAAATAATCAGGTCTATTCTTTCACAGTCGCAATGGAACGCGGTTGCTGATTTGTGAAAAGTGATCTCTTTCTGCCGTAAGTGAATAAAGTAAGGATATAAGATTGGGCTTTTTGGCGCCGTTCCACATGGTCCATAGTCCATATTCCAAATGGTTCAAGAAGAGCAAGCCAAAAATTTTTGAAAGTATACCATGGAGATAACATAATTTCTTGCAGAAATATACATTATTAATTTTTTAATACCTAGAGGAATAACTAATATGAAGTAATTAGTTCTCATTTGCTTACCTATGGGGTCTTGCGTCAATTGCCCCATGTTACAGAAAATCCGGCATTGGCGTCGGTGTCGGCGCTAAGCATTGGCGTGTGGCGGAAATAATCATGCCGAACCACATCATCACGAACCCAGTGTTGCCAGGTCCGACGAGGCGGCATAGCCAAAAGCTAGAGAAGTTGTAGCCGAAATGTAGCCAAACACAAAAAAGGGCAAAATATTTCATAGCCAAATATAGACATTTTTATTTGCAGTTTAATTTTACATACATTTACACATTCAACTACGGCAATCCTTTTTTGCACAACCCGTCCTAACAAAATGTCCAGTGCCGCCGTGACAGTCGGCCCTTGACATCAACAACAGCAACATCATGCTTGCACAAAACACTTTTTGGTTGGGCCCGGAAGGTCTCTGCAGCCCTCTGCAGCGAATCGCTGCAGAGGGCGAAATCGGTGCTTTTATTTTACGACAGATAGTAATAAGTTAATATTTTTAGTTATATACAGTAGTATTAACTACGAACTCTGCTTTTAGCTGTTGTGAACGCAAAAAATTGTTTAGCATCATCGATCTCTCACGTCAAATCAGCCTACGGCGTTGAAGTTCAGCTGTCCATCGATCTGCGACCAGCTCATGGCTTCTTTTTTATTGCGATAGCAATTATATGGACACTTCAACCGGATTTCTGCCGTCGCCGTCGCCGTCGCCGTGAGGTTGCCTATAGATAAAATCTTCGTCGCGCGCCGTATGCCCGAGCGGAAGCGTGCGGGGACGCGCGCTATCACGGAGAGCGAACGCACTCAATTACCCACGCGCAAGCTAGGAAGCGGGAAGCCAGCGCTGGAGGGAGTGCAAGGGGGGGGGGGGGGAGGGCGCACTTCTACTCTGTCAACAACCGCTCTCGTCGCTCGCTCGCGCGCATCGTCTCTTATCTCCACACGGCTCTGACGTTTATGCGCCGTGCATTCGCCGCTCAGTTTCCATTGAAGCGATAGACAGCACGGATATATACCTTCGCCCGCTGCGCGGCGTATGCGCTCGCTGCCAGCGTTTTGACAGTCGTTGTCTGCAGCAGTAGCGCACCCAGGATCTCTGCCAGGGGGGGGGGGGGGGGTTGACATTTTGCCAATACCATCTAAACAGCACTAATTTCGATTTATTCACGGGAAATTGTCAAAAAATGCGCTTTTTGCGAGTGTGCAGACGATTGCGCGTATTACATCTTAGTTGCAGTACTCAAATGCGTAAGGAAAGAAAAGGGGTTAAACAAAAGGGGGGGTTAAGTCGGCCTCAGGGGGGGGGGGGTTACAACCCCCGAATCCCCCCCCCGTCGGTGCGCCACTGGTCTGCAGTCATTCAGTGTGATCTATTCATGTTTGTTTGTGCGCGCTCACACCACGCTTGTTCAATCAGTTAGTAATAGTCGGGCCACATTTTCCAACGCACGCTACACATGCAATGCTGCCCAGATCGGCAGTGCAGCACTACAGGTGTGTCCCTTCGCACGCGCTGCCCACGGGAAGCGCTTCTCAGCAACACCACCGTTTTACACGCGCCTCCTTGTGGTCATCGAGTCTCTCTTTATGTCGGTCTACTTACGCCGCAGCACACCTGCTTACTTAATCAGCTCATGTTTACTACAATTCATATTGCTACCAAAGCCGCTCACCTTACTTCGTATGACATTGCTGTGTTGCTATCGCATTCATTGCTTCACCCTTAGGGCGAAACTGTGACATTTTTTTACGAGCTAAAACAAGTGTTTCGCGCTATGGTATCTTGTGTTATTTGTCTCATCGTCCTATCTTGTTTTCTCGTTTTTTTGCAATTAGCTTGGCCCGGGTAAGCTGGTACATGCTGTCCATTTACATCAACCTGGCCGTCATCTTAGGTCTCTAGCGCGCCAAGAACATGCGCTAAAATAAAGTCTCACACAACAGATGCCACTCGCTGACTGAATCGCTTTAAGCGAAGCTTTAAAAGATTACTGCGCGAACGGCACACTAGTGCAAGAAGTGCGCAGTCGTTTTCGGCGGCGAGCACATCCCGAACGTAACTCGCTCGAAATGGTTAGAGCCGCGACGGCGCACAAAGGGCAAGAGTAAACAACAAATTAATAGCAGTGGTTATGCTGCGAAAACCGGTTACTGTCAAAAAGCAAACCATGTTGATGTGCTAACAGCTTTTAGAATAGGTGCCCCCAAACTTAGGGGCCCCAAAGAGCGTTGCGGGTGTTAGCGTTGGGGCATAAATATTAAACTAAAATATACCATTTCATGATAAGAAGAGTAATTTAGATTTTTGTGTTTATATACAATTTATAACTTGATCTTTTAGCAGCAAGCAACTTGTTGCGCTTAGTTTTCAGTAACCAACGTTATGTACTTTTACCCAGCCAAGTCAATCTGTGTTAGGCCTACCAGCCATGAAATGGACGATTGAATTCAGGATCAGCGGCGTCTAATGAATCAATCTTCATTACACATGTTAGTTGAGAGAAAGCGATAATCGGAATCACTTCTCTATATATAGCTTACGAACTTTACGCGTTACCATAAATCGAGCCCAGTTGGCTGCTAGGTTAGAGCCGTCGCTTCGATGGGCGCCACCGTGTTTGTTGACGAAAGCTTTTGGGGCTCCCGCTAAATGGATGAAATTGCGTGCCCGACGCAAAACCAAAACACAGTTTGCATCTAGCGCATGCGCAGTGGCTTCGACGCTATTTCTTTGGGGCCCCAAAACTCTATAACAATTGCTGGGGTTTTACGTGCCAAAACCACGATATGATTGGGAGGCATGACGCAGTGGCGGAGCCCGGATTAATTTTCCTTACTGAGATCTTTTACGTATACCTAAATCTAAGTACACGGGTGTTCGTGCATTTCACCTTGATCGAAATGCGGCCGCCATGGCCGGCAATCAAACCCGCGTCCTCGAGCCAGCAGCTCGACACCTCACAAGCTAAGTTAATATGGTGGGTTAAGTTCATGTGACGTGGTGCACTGATGTCATCGTGGCAAACATGTTTCGATAATAGCAAGACGAGTATCCTCATCCGTAATATTACGGGCAAACCATGCATATTGTAGTAAAAGCACCACAAACCACATTTGGCTCAGGGTATTGCTCCCATTCTTTTTTATACGTTCTCGCATACTTGACCCACTTCCCCATGTTTGGATTCCCCTCTCGGAGGGGTTCCCATCTTACGTCCTACCTATCGAAATGAATCTCGATTCTAAGTACGAAGAAAAATTAATCTAGCAGGAGAAGGAAAATGGCAGTGAATCTTTGTCGCGCGAGATACGTGGAGTAGGTCGAAAGCTGTGCCCGGCACGATACTTCATCCAAAATTAAGACATGGCCATGAATACACTGGGGCGTGTCATCCACCTGTGCTTGCCTTCTTTTATGTCGGCGCCACGATTGACCGACAGCCCCGACCCTATGTCACTGCTCTCCCTTCCTGAGCATAGCCATGTTAGTACAGTGTACTGTGAAAAACCCACTACTTCCATGTTCATCCCGATGCCCTGCGATCGAGTGCATAACAGTCAAGCGGGGTGTAAGCTTAAGTGCATCAAAGGTCAAAGCCACCGGCTCAGACAACGTCGCAGAGAAGGATGGGAAGGGGAGGGCGGGTTTCATTTGGCGCACGCACACACGCACAGCCACGTGGCCAGCTTAGCCACCTAAAACGTAGCGTTCGAGATTTGCTTCTACCCGATCAGATCCACCTCTGTAGCGTGGATTAGGGTGCCACTTGTAGCCCAAACACAGCCAAGTCGCAGATTTTCAGTAGCGACATAGCCAACTCCTCCAAGTCGAGGCCAAAAATTTTTTCCTGTAGCCCAATTTGGCTATATATAGCGAAACCTGGCAACACTGCCCGATCCACCACGGCCGGTCGGGCCTTTCACGTGGCGCAGGACGTTAGTGAACAAAAATGAAAATTGTCAAAGTAAAATTCGCCAGGAAAAGTGTCAAGTCTGATTTTACCACAACGTACAGCCGTGATAGCGTCGGATAATTTGAACATACGTGAAAAAACCTCATAAATAGCCAGGGATCTTTGAATGCCATCACGTTACACTCTTAAAGCCGAAGCTTAAGAGTCCTCCAATTCTGATGCTTTTCCCTAATGTCGATCAGAATATCCTCTATCCCCGTTGGCTCTATGATCCACAACCCTCTCGTCCCGTCTCTTAGGGTTAGGCCTAACATTTTTCGTTCCATCACGCTTTGTGCAGTCCTTAACTTGTTCTCGAGCTTTTTTGTTAACCTCCAAGGTTCTGTCCCATATGTTAGCACCGGTAGAATGCAGTGATTGTACACTTTTCTTTTCAGCGACAGTGGTAAGCTCCCAGTCAGGATCTGGCAATGCCTGCCGCATGCACTCTAACCCAATTTTATTCTTCTGTAATTTCCTTCTCATGATCAGGGTCCCCTGTGTATAATTGACCTAGACAAACGTACTTCTTTACCGACTCTAGAGGCTGACCAGCGATCGCGAATTCTTGTTCCCTTGCCAGGCCACTGAACATTACCTTTGTCTTTTGCATAATAATCTGCAACCCCACTCTTACACTTTTTCGGTTAAGGTCCTCAATCATTTGTTGTAATTCGTCTCCATTATTGCTAAATAGCACAATGTGATCTCCAAACCGAAGGTTGCTGAGATATTCGCCGTTGATCCTCACTCCCAAGCCTTCCCATTCTAAACGTTTGAATACTTCTTCTAAGCAAGCAGTGAATAGCATTGGAGAGATTGTGTCTCCTTGCCTGACCCCTTTCTTGATAGATAACTTTCTACTTTTCTTGTGGATATCTAAGGTAGCTGAGGAATCCTTGTAGATATTTGCCAATATATTCACGTATACCTGCTGTACTCCTTGATTACGCAATGCCTCTATGATTGCTGGTATCTCTACTCAATCAAATGCTTTTTCGTTATCTAAGCAAGCCATATAAAGAGGTTGATTGTACATCGCAGATTTCTTGATTACCTGATTGATGACGTGGATATATGATCGATCGTAGAATAGCCTTCCTGAAGCCAGCCTGTTCTCTTGGTTAACTGAAGTCAAGTGTTCCCTTGGTTCCACTCGAAGTTATCTTTGTCAATATTTTATACAATACCGAAAGCAAACTAATGGGTCTATTATTCTTCAATTCTTCAACGTCCCCCTTTTTGTGGATTAGTTGCCGTTTTTCCAGCTTTCTGGTACACTTGAAGTCGTAAGGCATTGTGTATAAAGGGCCGCAAGTTTTCGAATATGATGTATTCTCCATCTTTTATTTAATCGACTGGTATTCCATCTTCTCCAGCAGCTTTTCCCCTGGTCATGTCTTGTACGGCCCTTCTAGCTTCATCGCTAGTTATAGAAGCACTCTCTGTATCCTGTTCCTCACTGCTTGGAATAAAAGTAGCTTGGCTGCTGTGGGTACTGTACAGGTCAGTATAGAATTCTTTCGCTGCTTTAATATGTCAACAAAATTGCTGATGATATTACCCTACTTATATTTCAGTGCATACATTTTGCCTTGTCCTATGCGAAGTTTTCTCCTCACTGATTTCATGCTGCGTCGAGATTTTACTGCTTCCACAATCTTTATCACGTTATAATTTGGGATATGCCTTACTTTCTTCTTGTTGATCAGTTTCGTTATGGAAGCACTCTCTGTATCCTGTTCCTCACTGCTTGGAATAAAAGTAGCTTGGCTGCTCTGGGTACTGTACAGGTCAGTATAGAATTCTTTCGCTGCTTTAATATGTCAACAAAATTGCTGATGATATTACCCTACTTATATTTCAGTGCATACATTTTGCCTTGTCCTATGCGAAGTTTTCTCCTCACTGATTTCATGCTGCGTCGAGATTTTACTGCTTCCACAATCTTTATCACGTTATAATTTGGGATATACCTTACTTTCTTCTTGTTGATCAGTTTCGACAATTCAGTGAATTATATCTAATGTATAGGGTTTGACACTTTCATGTTATGCCGTTTCTTTATTAGGTACTTTGTTACTTGGGAGAGCTTACCTACTGGTTGCCTTGGTGCCTTACCTCCCAATTCAATTGCTGCTTTTGAGATCTGCGTAGAAACGGTTACATTCATTACCTCTATGTTGTCTTCATCTTCCTGTTCAAAAGGGGCATATTTGTTTGCGAGCACCAGCCCGAATTGGTCTGCTTTTACTCTGACTGCATCTAGGTTGGCCTGTTTCTTCTTAACCAATTTTATTCTTTCTCTTTTCAAACTGAGAGAAATCCTAGACCTCACTAACCTATGGTCACTGCACATTACCCTACCTAACACTTCTTCATCCTGCACTATTCTGGGATCGGCAGAGAGTATGAAATTTATTTCATTCCTTTTTTCTCCATTGGGGCTTTTCCAGGTCCACCTCCTGTTGCTGCGCTCCCTGAAGACGGTATTCATTATTCCGGGCATATTCCTTTCCGCGTATTCTACCAGCATCTCTCCTCTAGTGTTCCTAGAATCGATGTCGTTGTTGCCAATGGCTTGCCCACCAGCCTGCTTTTTCCCCACTTTTGCACTGTAGTCGCCCATGACTACAGTATACTGAGTTTGCACCTTTCTCATTCCTAATTCAACATACTCATAAAATTTTCTGTTTCTTCATCATCGTGATTGGAGGTTGGGGCGTTGGCTTGTACTACCTTCATTCTATACCTACTATTGAGTTTTTTACGATGACAGCTACCCTCTCATTATTGCTGTAGAATTACTCAATGTTGCCCGCTATGTCCTTATGGACTAGAAATCCTACTCCCAATTCTCTCTTATATGGAAGACCTCTGTAGCAGACGACGTGGCTGTTGGTCAGCACTGTATAATTCTCACCAGATATCCTAACCCTAATGCATTTTAATCCACCCTAACCCACCTTATTCCTCCTTCATCCTCCTTAAATGACCCTAGTCCACCTTAATTCTCGATAATTGAGCTTTATCCACTTTAATCCAATCACTAATCAATAATTAATGTACTTTTCTAATCACTAATCATATCTTATGCACAGCTGACATCCTTTGTTTTCCTTCTGTTCTTCCTTGGGTCACGTTACTTTCTGAACCTCATGACGCGACCTTGACGCAACTATTTAAGGCTTTCGCCCTAACATCACGCGCGATTAAGATGACCAGGGAAGCTGTTTATCACACGACAAAGAGGTGCCAAATAATTTAGATGAAAGGTATGAGCGAACTTTATTTCTATTTAGCGGCGACGGCGGTCATCACGAAGCAAGACAAACGCACACACTTTCTTGATCGGTGCATACATTCGCGTTAGGGAGTCTACATACAAGCGTTCTTTTGTAGCGCTTGCACGTAGGCTGCCTAATTAGCGTGGTAGGCTACCGTCACTTCGGGGAGCCGGAAAAAACTCGACACGCGCCACGGGACCACCATCCGGCGGTAAGTAGAGACGCGCGACGGGACCGCCACACCGGGAAAGAGGAATGAAAGAGTGCACTCAAGGGCGTTGAAGGACAACGAAGAGAGGGCGGTGCAAGAGTGCACATTGCCGACGTGGTTTGTTTGAGAAACCTTTATAACCTTTATCATGATATCTACCTGACAGCCTACTGAATTTGAAAATGGTGCCTATTGATAACTAATATGGTGAAAATGCATACCCAAGCGATGAGACGTATAAGCTTTTGAATAGAATGAAGTGACTTCGCACCAAATTCGGGAGCTGGATTTTTGCGCACGCAGATCTGCTGACGGACCTGAAAAATGCAGAGAGCCCTAGCCATAGACCGCTTGAAAGTAAAATTTACCAAATAGGGCACGTATTCTCGGACGATTGCTTTACGGAACATCACTTTCAGTGCGCGCTTATTGGCTGGTTGAGAAACCTGGGCGAACTGATCGGTTGGCGATGCACTGCGTCACGCGAATGCAATAGTATCGCCGAATGTGATCGTCTGAGAATACGTCCCCAGAACGGGAAGCCAGATGCTTTTGCTTATACTCTTTGACTTGTGCTACTTACAAAATTAAATAATTCAATAACAGACTGGGTGCCATAAAGATATCCATAAATGAACGGGACGTGAACTATCCATGCCATGGTTGTCTCCTAGTGTCGAGCACGGCCTGATTTGTAGTTGGTTTCATCAGACGGAAAAGCGCTAGGCCACACAGCGCAATATTTTTCCGAGACCTAGTGGACGTAATGAAAGCCTCCGCAAACATATATATATATATATGTACACCCGCTGAAACAAGTTACACGAATACATGCTTGAGTTATCTTGCAAAGACTTTTCGCATATAATATCGTAACAACAGCAAAGTAATGTGGTCCATTCCTTCACGCTCGCAAAGGAAGACAGTTGCTGAAATCTCCAAAGTTATGAATATGATGTTTCTCCTGTTAGGGAATAAAGTAAAAATATAACGTTGGTGTTATTTGGCGCTCTTCTATCAAGACCATCCACCACCCATATTTCACAAGTTCAAGTAGAAAGAACAAAAATTTTTGAAATCAAACACTGGAGGTATAATATAGTTGCTCGTAGAAAAATACTATTACTGATTACTTATTAGCTAGCGAAATGGCACACATATAGTAATTAGTTCTTATTTATGCGCACTTGGGCTCATGCCACGATTGCATAAATTTGTGCGCTCAGCATCAATGCAGGTCCTCTTAGTATGAATTGTAAGACTAGCCCTACTGCTTGTGTATTCGTCCTCAAAATCTGTCACAAACTACACAGGTGTCCCACTTGACTTTTTCATTGATTACTCGACGCAGGGTTCCTGAAGCACTGTTAAGTGCAACTGAGATTATTTGTTAGAAAAGTTTGGTGCGGAAAACCGCGTAAGTACGGCTTGTCGCAGTTTCAATTTCACTGTCACTGAAAGTGCCCAAATCATTTGATGAAGTTATTTGGCGGGTATAGCTAATACATTTTGTCAGTGTTTGCCAAAGATTAAATGATGTTGACTATACGTGGCACCAACATCTCCTTACATGCATTTGTTAGGCACAAATGATATGCTATGCTTTAGGCTGTATTCTTTTACCCACAGAGAACTATGTGCGTTCTGTATCTTGAAACCGTTTGGGAATATCTGATGCAAGGCATTAACGACGAAAACGAAAATGAATTTATCAGGGTAATGTAATTACTGTGTCCTATGGACACCGCCACCGCCCAATACTGAACTTCATTGATTATGCTGGGGTTGACCGTGCAGCATTAAATTACAGCTCCGCTGAGTTCTTTAGTTCAACGGGCAAGTGTTAGCGAAATCTGCTGGAGACGTCCCTATGCACATGCACGTTGGCCACAACTTTAAAACTACAGGCTTGAGAGTTACGCAGACTTTTTACAGAAATGTTCTTATCAACTGCCAGAAACCACATACTGTCTCTTGTCCTAAGTTATGGGTCACATTTTGTTATGAGGTAAAAAGTATACGTGCACCATGCTAATAATTAATGGCAGACGACAGCGTCGAGAATTCGACAATCGTGAGGTAGGATTTGGCGGGAAATGTTGCTGTCGCGAGAAGGTACATTCCCTGTGAAACGGTGAGTGGTGGTTGGAAAGTTGTGATGCATTGTTGCTTGCAGAAGCTTCAGTCTCCACGAGACGCGATTACAGTTTGAGCCAATGTCGAACGCCTTGAGCCGATGAGGTTAAGCACACCACAGTCCCCGAGTTTGTGCGCCTGCTTCTGGCAGACCTGACCTTAAGCATTAGCCATTAGAATGAAAAAAGATGGCGTTTATATAGTTTAATTTTGACCACACCGATTTCAAATCAACCATTCTTCATTTCGTAGAGCGCACACCCAAAAAGTGGGAAGCGGCGACACGGCGCACTATACACATCGGCACATTGCCGTTCGCGAACGCTGCCAGCCGTACTGGCCGTTGCGTCCTTTAATAAATGTGACTACGCACATAGGTGTATTTATACGTGTTGTTAAGCGGACTCAGTGTTTAACTTCGGAGATGCACGGTTTGCCTCTTACCCCAAACGGGCAACAAGCGGTGGCCCCTTTAATGAAGCAGCGTGCAGCAACCGCCTCGTTGTGCTGCCAACGGCTTCAGTATTTGTATCGACGCTCGTTCCAGCGAGAAACTACGAGTTCCCTAAATTAACTGTCTAATGCTAAACGTCCTAGTCTATCTATACTCTACGGAACAAATGAACTGAGCACTATAAAATTGAACGAAGAATGAGAAACAGGCAGTATTATATGCAGTCCCTTGCTAACTGTTTCTTAAGGTGTCCGGTCGCCAGACTTGTACACGTTGCAGAAAATAAGTAACCGGTCACAATGACTTCTTTAAAAAATCAGTAACCCATCTGCTGTCGAGGAGATGGGGCTAAGTGGAGAGGGTATCCGGTGGGGCCGAGCTAGTGCAGTGAAAGTAGATAACCAGATAAGGAGGGTGGTGCCGGCGACTAGAATTTGTCCACGTCCCTTTCTTAGCTTGAGAGGACTGTTCGAAAATCGCTCCGGCGTGCAGCGGAAGCTGAAACATGCCGCTAAAACTGATCCTCAACGAATAAGAGTTGGTAGAGTGATGTCGCATACGTGCCGAAAGGGCTCGGCAGCGCTACAATACTACGCAAAAATTTGTAGCATTGTGTAGCAAAAATGTGTAGCACAACTAAATAAAATATATTCTTCCTGGCAGCTCCGTGTAGCCAGTGCCAAAGCACTCAGCTGGCAGCCTTCTTCCTTTCGTAACGAAGCAGCATCCGGCTGTTCTACAGAAAAATCAGTGACCCCTCTCCTGTCGATGAAATGTGGGTCAGCGGAGCTTGTCGTGTGTTTCGTCGGTGCTCCTTCGAACATATTGCACTGACGAGTGCCACGTTGTGCTGGAACCGCAACCGGATACACGCCATGCAGCTGGCTCCGAAGTTCCGGTTAAGAAACTCGCGTTGAAACCTTGCCGTTGCACCGGGGAAGTTGGCGCTAGCATTTCTGAGACGTGCACCACCGTTGTCGGGTTCCTGGAGGGCTAGACGACGCGGACGTTTGGCCTCAACATCGTGCTCCCGCAATTCGGGGTCGGCGGCTCTTCGCTGACGTTTGGCCTCAACATCGCGCTTCCTCAACTCGGGGTCCGTGGCTCTTCCCTGAAGTTTCGGAAGCCCTCACGCTAGAATCGGCACGTCGACGACGAGCCCTTTCCCGAGCGTGTTGATTCTTGATGGATTTCCATGAAATTTATTCAAAATTAAATCTGTCCCTTACGTAAGACAATGAATGGCTAGTACCCCTTTAAGCAATGGCTCCTACCCTTTAAATGGGGGGCGACTAAATCCCCACCAGAACACACCAGTGTTGCCAGAAATCGTGTTGTGCGGTTCCCTAGATTTGCGAGGCGGAGATGTCCCTAGTGAAGTCACGCGACTGCGTGCGCGCTCGCCTTCTTATCGCCTCCCCCTCCTCGTACGTGCGTGCGCCAGATTTCAACGTGTGTGCACGCAGGAGATGAACGTGGGCGCAAGGTTTACACTTGCAGATTATTCTGAAGAGAAATGAAACTATGTTGCATTTATTTATGAGAAATGGTTTATGAGTTAGCACGTGTAACGACAGGGTAGGTGAGCCTCAGCTAGGCGACTGGCCACGGCCGTCTGGTGTTGAGCGATCGGGCAGTGACGAGACGCTCTCTCGAATCGTTCTTGACGCCTTTTATACGGTCGCCCCAATTCTTAAAATTATTTTCTGTTACGTTAGTCACTGTCGCACTCTTCAACATTCACCTGATTTTTGAACGGCGTGGCGGCGCCTTTTCTGCGTGGACTTCAACGCCATTCACTTACCTGCCCTCCCACCTGTTTGTTGTGGTGGTTTCTTAGCTTCCCTGGCCCAGCCCACCCGTCCTTGACATATCTTGCTTTGCGTAAATCAGCGTTCTGTAGGTCGTTGGATCTTGTTGATGCTCAAAACATTTAGCAAATGTAATGCTATCTATTCCGCAAGGCAGTTGCTAAGCTTATGGTGGTGCAGTTTATTTTGCAATCAGCATGTCATCAGCACTGCATGGTTCCAGCTAGCAAGATGACCTGTACCGATTATTGTAAAAATTTTGCACGTCTGAGAAAACTCGATCTCGGTTCCGTTTGTGCCTTTGCATATTCTGCCTCTCATAGCAGCACACACTGCGCGACTTATCGATTCACAAGTTCAAATAAAGTCAGCCTATAATCTGCGTTGACAATCGCGCTCACGATCTACAGGTGCATTGCAACAGTCGCCTTACTTTTTCGAGCTGCCACGCGGACTTCCCGTAGCTCTAACCGGCAACAGCTTACTGGTTCAAGAAAACGGAAAGTTCATGTTTCTAACGTGACTTTATGGAATCATGAGGTTAGTGGGCGCACAGATGTGAACAGATTGCGCAATTTGAGAACATAGAAAGAGCCTGAAGCATTACGGCGGAGCGAACAAAATTTCTGGTCAAATAAACACACACACAGGTTAATGCGACTAACCGATTCCTTATCACGCACAATCGACCACTTACATACACAAAAAGGGTCAACAATCGCCGCCACCAAGACGATTCATCCAAATGATCGCACATGCCACACAAGACATAAGGCATCGCCGAAGATGAAGTCGTTGATAGTCAACCTACGCGTGAATTCATGTGAGCGCTCGCGAAATAACGCAATCCTGGCTAAAACAAACAAACACAGAAAATATTATAAACAGAAGAATGCGCATTGGCTGGTCCATCATTAATCATATGGGCAGCAGCGAAAAAATATGCACAGCGAGTTTCACTTCGCCTGTTCAACTGGTCTACTTGACTAGGGAATTTCGGCCTCCATTCTGGGTACATGAAAGAGATAGTTTTGGTGAGCAGCCCAGAGTTGCCAGCATGATGTTTTCTATACCGCTAACTTTGGGCGATGTTGTGATCGGTATTTAGTCTCGCGCCTTTAAATGCGGCCTCCCCATTACGACGACTCAAGACAGGCAGACAGACAGACAAGAAACTTTATTTTGTCCTAAGGGACTACTTTGTCGTAGTCGCGGGCCGCACCTGCACCGGGGGCGGAAGACCGTGATCTTCAGCCCTTTCGCAGGCCCTTTGGACAGCCCGAAGCTGAATATGAAGGTCGTCGCTCTTGACGGCTTCTTCCCAGTCTTCTTGTCTGTTAAAAGGCGAGTGGTGCAATGCTGAACATTGCCACAGCATGTGATTAAAGGTCGACCTTTCCTCGCCGCAGTCGGGGCAGCGGGTCAAGAGAAGTGAAAATATAGGCTGGAATGAATAGCGGCAACGCAGCCCCCTGTGGAAGTAGACGATGACGATGAACGCGGGAGCAGTGGCACGAGCGCGTGCCGAGCACGAGCCGCCTGTAGAGCTCTGAGAGCAGCTAGGTTTTTTGTAGCGTTACATCGCCGGCACAGGCTAGCGTATACAAGCATCGCTTGAAAAATGTTATTGATTATTGTAACCAATTATGGTCTTACGAAAATATTTGAGTATTTACAAAAAAAGTACTCGATAACTTTCAGGTTACTTTCCTCCTTCTTTTCTCCTCCCTCATTGCACAAATACAGTCAAAATACAAGCAAACCTTGACACGTTGCTGGTCTCTAAAAATTGATTTCGAATTTTCTTCGATAATCATCCCTCGTTTTTTTTATGAAGACATCGACAACGGCACTGAAAACTAACTCAATGAGCCGGCTGGAGCGAAAGGCTGTGCTGTTAAGCACGAACACCTTTCTTACAAGGTTGTGGTTACTCAATGCCACACTGCTCAGATCTGGGTAATGTATGAAACGAAATGCTTCATTTATACTGGGGCTAGGACAAACCTCTCCCGATAGGGCTAGTGAGAACCTAGAATATCGTTCATATTTCATTCCCTGGCGACGAGTTTTGATGTGGTTTTCGCTATGTAAAAGCGGTGTTTGAGAAAATCACTGTTGAGTTGATAATATTAACAGTGTATTTGAATCTTTCTCGGCAATCTTATTCACCTAAATTATAAGGAATAAGGATTATAAACAGGGATAAGGTGCCTCAGAAAGGCTGGCCAACGTTTCGATAGGAGGACCTATCTTCGTCAAAGGCGGCCTCGTCATCCTCGGCGGGTTAGTTTTAAAGGGTTAGTGGAGTGACGTCACGTCGATGTCCGCTGTGGCTGTCTGTAAAGGGAGAAACTGAAAAGAAAATGAGCGCCGGCGCTTGACTGGCTAGGCGCGGTTTCTAAGACGAGGGGACAAGAACGGGAGAGCGAGAAAGTGGCAAACAATATATATATATATATATATATATAAAGAAACACCGTCAAAGAACGGCGTTCGCCAACGGTGTGTTGGGGGAGCGAGAGGCGAGTGAGCGTTCGGAGGAGTCGTGGTCGGCGTGCGTTTGGGGTCCCTGAAGAGCCGGTCAGTGTGCAGGTCATACGAGTTGAAAGCATGACTTGAGTAGCGTAGCATCAAGGCATCGGGTAATTTTGTGGTTGACAGGGAGCAGCTTGGTCCGTCAAGGGACGTTAGCCTCACTAGTTCGCCCTAGGCGTCGTCGCGGCGGTATACAGAATTGGCGAGACCTTGTGTGGTCAAGGCGCCGAAAAAGGTATCCTGGCGTCTGGGAATTTTGGACTGTCTCGGTGTGGATCTCGTGTGGAGAAAAAAAAGGAGAAAAAAAAACGCGCGTTTGAAAAAAAAAAAAAAAACCCGGCGCAGGAGGGTGACAGTGTAGCAAGAATATAATCAGGAATTTAAACATGGGGGGGAGACAGGTGTACCTGGAAAAGCGCTCGTATGGTTGATCAATGCGTAAAAGCATGGAGGACGACAATCAATTGAGTGGTAGGGGAGATGCAGGGAAGAACTGGAAATGGAAGAATAGGTGAGGTTGAGGAAAAAAAAAACCGGCACAGGTGAGTGACAGCGGAAGAAATATAATTTGAAACATGAACACTGAGGGGACAGGTGTACCTGGAAAAGCGTTCGTATTGTTTATCAATGAGTAAAAGCATGGAGGAGGATAATAAATTGAGTGGTAGGGGAGATGCAGTGAAGAACTGGAAATGAAAGAATAGGTGAGGTTGAGCATCGTGATTAGCTGGAGGTTTAACTTGTTATGCGCGTTTGTTAATGGTATAACAATTTAAGGTTTATGTTACTGCTTTTAGCGATTCTAAGTTGCCACGCGATAAATTCATCCCCGTGGGGTGCAGGCATTTAAACTTGTGTATGAAATATGATTCTGTATATTTTCTCTCGCGAGGTGAACGAAAATTTGTTTGTAGTATATAGAGTCTTGCTTCATCAAATATATGGCCGTGCTCATTGAAGTGGCTGGCTACTGCTTTAGGTAAATTGTGTTTTGTATCTGCGCGATGGCCGTTGAGTCTCGTGCGCATTTCTTGTCCAGTCTCACCTATGTATTGCTTGTTACAAGTGGCACATTCTAGACAGTAGACTACGTTGCTTGACGTGCAGGTAAAATTCGCAGTTACCTTGTGAATGTAATCTGACGCTGTACTTTTTACTGTAGTAGTAGATTGAATATGTTTGCATGTGGAACACCTGGAGCGGCCACAGGGACCGGATGTTGGCTTCGTCTTTGTCCTTAGTTTGGCGTGTACAAGAATGTCCTTGAAATTACTGTTCCGTCTGTAGGCTACTCTGGGCGGGTCGGGAAAGATCTTATTAAGTTTCTGGTTGCTGGTGGGAATTGGGTGGTATTTCCTGAGGATATTGTTCACGTTGGGGAGTGCGTTTGAGAATTTAGTAGTAAGAAGAGGCATTGTTGTCCTTGTGATCTTAGGGCGGGGTTTGAGGACCTTGGCTCGATCAAGCTTGGTTGCAGCGGTGTAGGCTTTCTGAAGGGCAGTGTTCGGGTAGTTCCTGCTTGATAGGGTTTCCTTAAGGTGATCGAGTCTGTCTATGTAGTCATGGTTTTCAACGCAAATGCGACGAAGTCGTGTGGCTTGGCCTTTAAAGATACCTTGTTTTCAATGTCTGGGATGGTGGCTTGTATAGTCTAGGTACTGTTGTTTATCAAAAGGTTTTCTATACAGCGTTGTCTTTAGTGTCCCATTATCAATATATATTGTTGTGTCCAGAAAGTTTATGCGCTCATTTGAAGATTCCGATGTGAATTTTATTGTTGTGTGAAAAGAATTTAGGAAAGTTACAAATTTATCTAAACTATCCTGACCATGTTCCCATATTTTTTTTCTCCACACGAGATCCACACCGAGACAGTCCAAAATTCCCAGACGCCAGGATACCTTTTTCGGCGCCTTGACCACACAAGGTCTCGCCAATTCTGTATACCGCCGCGACGACGCCTAGGGCGAACTGGTGAGGCTAACGTCCCTTGACGGACCAAGCTGCTCCCTGTCAACCACAAAATTACCCGATGCCTTGATGCTACGCTACTCAAGTCATGCTTTCAACTCGTATTGTGACCTGCACACTGACCGGCTCTTCAGGGACCCCAAACGCACGCCGACCACGACTCCTCCGAACGCTCACTCGCCTCTCGCTCCCCCAACGGTGTTTCTTTGACGGTGTTTCTTTTATATATATATATATATATATATATATATATATATATATATATATATATATATATAATTTTTTTGCCACTTTCTCGCTCTCCCGTTCTTGTCCCCTCGTCTTAGAAACCGCGCCTAGCCAGTCAAGCGCCGGCGCTCATTTTCTTTTCAGTTTCTCCCTTTACAGACAGCCACAGCGGACATCGACGTGACGTCCCTTCACTAACCCTTTAAAACTAACCCGCCGAGGATGACGAGGCCGCCTTTGACGAAGATAGGTCCTTCTATGGAAACGTTGGCCAGCCTTTCTGAGGCACCTTATCCCTGTTTATAATCCTTATTCCTCGTGTGCTACTCCATTAGTCAGCCATCTCTTTTTGATTTTGGATTTCCAGACCAGCTGACAATGACGGAACAGGGTAAGTGCCCCTTGTTATCCTTTGCACATGTAGCGATCCTTGCAGATAGCCAGTACAAGTACCTGAAGAAATACTTTCCACCCGGACCACACGCGCCGTACATAAGACATTTGAGCGGGGCGCGAACACTAGATATTCTTCCATTAGTTTGTGACGCACCAGTGGACACCACACACTTCATCATCAATGTAGGCACTAACAACCTCAACACACACAACGCCACGGAAACGATCGAGTCCATGAACGACGTAATACGCACCATACAAACAGCTCGCCCAAACGCACACATAACCATGACAACGGTTGCTCCCCGCCTACAAAACAAACACCGACCACTAATCCACCAAACTAACGAGCTCATGAAACACAATGAGGAAATCAACAAACTCAACTCGTTAATATTTAACTTAGAACACGTCCACAAGAACGTCGACACAATGCACCACGCAGAAATACACGAAGCACCGCATGAACACCTAGCTTGGGATGGCTTCC
Source organism: Dermacentor silvarum (assembly GCF_013339745.2). Classification (NCBI taxonomy): domain Eukaryota; kingdom Metazoa; phylum Arthropoda; class Arachnida; order Ixodida; family Ixodidae; genus Dermacentor; species Dermacentor silvarum. Next base: position 147,136,719 of record NC_051160.1, read on the forward strand.
ATCTGAACTCCAGAGGAATACATCTAGCTTCCGAAAACATCAAATCCTTTATTAAGGACAAGTACAGAAAAACACTGTAAATCTAACCCTACCGACACTGCCACCCCGCACAACACAACTGCAACAGTCACTTCGGGCACACAGACAACTCATTGTGAAACGAGCCACCGCGCACATGTTATTCCAAAGACGAAATCAACGGCAGTGCAAACAGACACAACTGTTACAGGCAACACGAAATCCATAACCGACGCATTCACACAGACACACACACGCTCGCCTGCACCCGCAACGGCAGTACAAACAGACACAACTGTTACAGACAACACAAAATCCGTAACCGCAGCATTCACACAGACACTCACACGTTCGCCTGCACACGCAATGGCAGTACAAACAGACACAACTGTCACAGACAACACAAAATCCATAACCGAAACATTCACACAGACACCAACACGCTCGCCTGCACACGCAAAGACTCAAACAGAAACAGAGGTGGAACTAAGTGAGGCATGCGGAAACAAACCCGCTGAACAGAAGCAAACGACACGCAAATCTACCCGCCAAAAGGCAAATAAATGACAGTCATTGAAAGTTAATAACCACTCTCAGCCACGCAGTACAGAGTTTCTGCAGGCCAGAAAACTTACCAAGAAACGTGTGAGTTACACTTTTCATCTGAAAACGTACACAGACTGCACACAGAACAATATAATCCCCAAGGGACTAACCCTGAAGGCTATACCAGCTCTAGGAACACTCCCACCCCATCATCGTGCAAACTGGCAGACAACATTAAACAATGCCTCCTTCTCACTTTTGAATATACTCACGGAACACTGCGAAGAACAACTGGAAAGTTTTAACCATAGACTTCAGAACATAGCTCTGACACCAGATCAGACGAAAGATTTAGAACAGTACCACGAAGCACAGTCTCGAAAACTGGTTCAAAAACGGAGGAAGAAAGCGAACTTCAATCAGAAAACAACCTTCCAGGCAAACGGCTACCTCACGCCAACAAAAGAGAGCTCGAATCTACAAATAGCAGACGTGGCTGAAGGCTCCCCAAAATTAAATCAGTCTAATGTTGTAGATATTTCAAAAACATTAAGTAGGGAAGAAATAGACGTACTTAGCAAGGGCCTAAACTTTTGTGCCACGAACAACACAATAAATGAATTTGAGCTTCACAAGGATCTTTCGGAATTTTCCCGACGAATGCGGATAAGACATTTTTTCGCCGACAACAACGCACCAGACACCGGGACGACCCCACTTAGAGCCCAATCTACTTGGACTCCTGAACCAGAACAAGCCATAGAACTCGACCTATACCTCAAAACTGTTACTAAAGAAATTATAAGCCAATCCAAGACAGCTAAGCGACCTAAAAACATAACTTCATCAGAGAATCGTATCATTTCAAATCTTAGTTGCCGGAACGACATTGTCATTAAGGAAGCAGATAAGGGTGGAAGTATAGTTATTTGGCCGATAGATAAGTACAAGCACGAGGCTTACAGACAGCTAAACAACCCTGAACATTACCGTAAGCTAGACAATGATCCGACGTTACCATACACACTGAAAATTACCAACAGGCTGAAATCACTTTTGGATGATGAATTGATAACACCGTCAGAATTCAAATTTCTTAAAACAAGCAACAAAGCTGCAGGACGCTTCTACCTCCTTCCGAAAATTCATAAAATTCCACCCACTGAACTTCACACCGCTAATATCCCAGGGCGTCCGATAGTATCGAACAACAACACCCCGACAGAAAGCCTCTCCACATTTCTTAACCACTTCCTTGGTGACTTTCCGAAAACACTTGCGTCATTTTTACAAGATACCCCCCATCTACTCAGAATTATAGAGGACATTAATACAAAAGGCACACTACCGCAAAACATAATTCTCGCAACACTAGACGTCACGGCCCTATACACCAACATTCCAATCCCTGATGGTTTAAACTCGATAAAAGAAACGCTGTCCAAACACAATGCACAACACTCTATTGGAGTATACTTGTCTCTTCTTGAACTAGTTCTGACATATAATTACTTCGAATTTGAGGAAAATTACTATCTACAAATACATGGGACAAGTATGGGCACACCTTTTGCACCAACCTACGCCAACATATTTATGGGTACTCTAGAAACGGATTTCCTATCTCGTTGCACGCACAAGCCCCACACATACCTACGATACATAGACGATATATTCATAATATGGGAACATGGTCAGGATAGTTTAGATAAATTTGTAACTTTCCTAAATTCTTTTCACACAACAATAAAATTCACATCGGAATCTTCAAATGAGCGCATAAACTTTCTGGACACAACAATATATATTGATAATGGGACACTAAAGACAACGCTGTATAGAAAACCTTTTGATAAACAACAGTACCTAGACTATACAAGCCACCATCCCAGACATTGAAAACAAGGTATCTTTAAAGGCCAAGCCACACGACTTCGTCGCATTTGCGTTGAAAACCATGACTACATAGACAGACTCGATCACCTTAAGGAAACCCTATCAAGCAGGAACTACCCGAACACTGCCCTTCAGAAAGCCTACACCGCTGCAACCAAGCTTGATCGAGCCAAGGTCCTCAAACCCCGCCCTAAGATCACAAGGACAACAACGCCTCTTCTTACTACTAAATTCTCAAACGCACTCCCCAACGTGAACAATGTCCTCAGGAAATACCACCCAATTCTCACCAGCAACCACAAACTTAATAAGATCTTTCCCGACCCGCCCAGAGTAGCCTACAGACGGAACAGTAATTTCAAGGACATTCTTGTACACGCCAAACTAAGGACAAAGACGAAGCCAACATCCGGTCCCTGTGGCCGCTCCAGGTGTTCCACATGCAAACATATTCAATCTACTACTACAGTAAAAAGTACAGCGTCAGATTACATTCACAAGGTAACTGCGAATTTTACCTGCACGTCAAGCAACGTAGTCTACTGTCTAGAATGTGCCACTTGTAACAAGCAATACATAGGTGAGACTGGACAAGAAATGCACACGAGACTCAACGGCCATCGCGCAGATACAAAACACAATTTATCTAAAGCAGTAGCCAGCCACTTCAATGAGCACGGCCATATATTTGATGAAGCAAGACTCTATATACTACAAACAAATTTTCGTTCACCTCGCGAGAGAAAATATACAGAATCATATTTCATACACAAGTTTAAATGCCTGCACCCCACGGGGATGAATTTATCGCGTGGCAACTTAGAATCACTAAAAGCAGTAACATAAACCTTAAATTGTTATACCATTAACAAACGCGCATAACAAGTTAAACCTCCAGCTAATCACGATGCTCAACCTCTCCTATTCTTTCATTTCCAGTTCTTCACTGCATCTCCCCTACCACTCAATTTATTATCCTCCTCCATGCTTTTACTCATTGATAATCCATACGAACGCTTTTCCAGGTACACCTGTCCCCTCAGTGTTCATGTTTCAAATTATATTTCTTCCGCTGTCACTCACCTGTGCCGGTTTTTTTTTTCTTTTTTTTTTCCTCAACCTCACCTATTATTCCATTTCCAGTTCTTCCCTGCATCTCCCCTACCACTCAATCCGCCTTTTTCATTTTCCTGTGCTGCCCTCTGCCGCGCGCCGCTGGAAACGTTTTGGTAGGGTGCTGGGGCTTTCGCCGGTTGATTTGTGAACCTGCGCCCGTGTTAAGTGCGCATCGGTTGTGCGTTTAGTAGATCGCGAATAATTATTAATGGCTTCTGGGGGACAGCATGTCGTTCCTGGAAGCCATGTAGCACTCATCAACTACATACATGTAGGGTGAGCAGGCCTGAGTGTGCTGTTTTGTTTACAGTACTGCCGATAAAGGCACGCTGAGCTCCCTCTGCCGTAGCGGCTGCTTCGGAGTTTGTTGGCGCTAACTCCTGCACTTGCACCTCGCTTTTTTTGTAATTATTTTTAGACGTTCTTTAGACATTTCGCATAAATAAGATGTTTTCGAGTGTGCAGCCTTCCGCGTCGAATTTAGCAAAGCCATGCACTTGTTTACATCGGCATCTACAGCCACAGATCGTTGTTAACGTCAAAAAATGGGGGAAAAGGTGCATAAATGAAAAGGCGCTGATTTGAAAGATTGTCAAAACGTAGAATAAAACACACATATCTGCTCATATGAGCCGCGTCATTCCATCGTGAGACGAGTCAGTATGAGCGGCTGAGCCACTTAAACAATGGCGGCTGTGATCCAGTTACAAATATTGCGCTGTGAATTTATTACTGATTCTCGCTTTTCTTTAACTTCGCAATAGTTAGTTTGCGCGTGTCATAAAGCATTATTAGAGCAAACTGTGCTTGCATAAGCGCTCATTTAAAGGCGGTGTTGTTCTACTGCAAAAACGCGGATGCCATCGCTGACACCGTTGGTATATAACTGAGCGAAGCGGCTGTTTATGCTGCTGTACCGCATGTACCGTCTCGTTTCGGGTTTGACACAGAGATAAAGAGTACATCGCAGGAATTAAGGAATGTGTCAGTATGCCAACACGTAAAACCCCACCCATCTACGTCGCGAATACGACCGGCAGCCTACGGGAACGGTGACGTACAGATGTTGGCACAGGCGTTGGGCACAGCGCTGTGTCCCCGCTTGCAGCTGATTGTGTACGCGGCGATCAAAGCGAAGGGTAGTTTATTTCAAATCGCTAAGGCTAGAATTGGACTATAAAAGCAGTTTCCTTCATTATAACTTGCTTACTTTTCAGTACCAGTCCGCCGGTAGCGGGTGCGCGAACTCGACGGCGCCAGGCCTAACCTTCGCTGAACAGGATCAACATTGGCTCAAATTTATGTGCACGGATTGAGAGGGTCGAATCTTGTGCATTTCAACTTCGTAGGCATGTCTTGACTCACTTTGAGCGCGACTATTTATATATACTAACGGAGCCGTTGCGGCTATCGCGTTATCGGTTCGACGGCCGATCGCGCGGCGTTCGGCCGTATGATGGTCGGCACGCTGATTTTATCGGTGCCGTCGACAAGAAAGCCCATCGCAGTACGACAACTCGCGCTCGTCGGTTACGCCTTGTAGGCCTGGTATGATAAAATGGCCTCAGCGACACAGTGCTGAATGGTCGGCCAATCGTAGGCGTGCGCGTCTTGTCGGTGTCGTATCGACCCAGTGTTACCGCGCCTTGAACGAGTAAGTGAAGTCGGGCCACACGCTGCCATTACCAGCAAGCGAGAACCGACGCTGCATGAAGTATTCGTCAGCAACGTGTTTTTAAGTGTCGTCCAAGTGTAACGCAGGGGTTTATCGATAAATTTGCTATTACAGCCATCAATTCAAGGCGGCAACTACGTGGTTCCCTGTGCAGTCTAGACGAAGCCCTCACCGCTTTCTGTTAAAAGTGGAGTTGCAGTCTTACGCTACGCACGTTTTCGGTACCGCACCGACGTCAAGCTACCAGTGAAGTTTCAACGAGGTACACAGCACGAGTTTTCACTTGCAGCAGCGCGCGTGCGAGCGCATTTTTTTTTTTTTTTTCGGGGGACGTTCCCCCGAGACGGGGCCGCACGGCCGCGCGCGCGACCCTTCCAAAACGTTTTGCGACTAATCCGCCAGGGCAGGGCGCATGCGCCGTAGCGCCGTGAAAAAGGCGGATTGATTGTCGTCCTCCATGCTTTTACGCATTGATCAACCATACGAGCGCTTTTCCAGGTACACCTGTCTCCCCCCCATGTTTAAATTCCTGATTATATTCTTGCTACACTGTCACCCTCTTGCGCCGGGTTTTTTTTTTTCAAACGCGCGTTTTTTTCTCCTTTTTTTTTCTCCACACGAGATCCACACCGAGACAGTCCAAAATTCCCAGACGCCAGGATACCTTTTTCGGCGCCTTGACCACACAATGTCTCGCCAATTCTGTATACTGCCGCGACGACGCCTAGGGCGAACTAGTGAGTCTAACGTCCCTTGACGGACCAAGCTGCTCCCTGTCAACCACAAAATTACCCGATGCCTTGATGCTACGCTACTCAAGTCATGCTTTCAACTCGTATTGTGACCTGCACACTGACCGGCTCTTCAGGGACCCCAAACGCACGCCGACCACGACTCCTCCGAACGCTCACTGGCCTCTCGCTCCCCCAACGGTGTTTCTTTGACGGTGTTTCTTTATATATATATATATATATATATATATATATATATATATATATATAAATTTTTTTTGCCACTTTCTCGCTCTCCCGTTCTTGTCCCCTCGTCGTAGATACCGCGCCTAGCCAGTCAAGCGCCGGCGCTCATTTTCTTTTCAGTTTCTCCCTTTACAGACAGCCACAGCGGACATCGACGTGACGTCACTCCACTAAGCCTTTAAAACTAACCCGCCGAGGATGACGAGGCCGCCTTTGACGAAGATAGGTCCTCCTATCGAAACGTTGGCCAGCCTTTCTGAGGCACCTTATCCCTGTTTATAATCCTTATTCCTCGTGTGCTACTCCATTAGTCAGCCATCTCTTTTTGATTTTGGATACCTAAATTATAGTATCACAATGATTCATCGAATTTCATGATGGAAATCAAATGGCCAGTGTTGAGTACAAGTGTAGTTCCCTACGCCTTCGACATATAATGTCATACAATAATGTCGTACAAATTGTTTGGCAACTATTTGCCAAATGCGGCTCGGGCAATCACGAATGCTACTCTGTAACTAACGAGCATGATGAACAAATGGCGCATCTCTACCTTTTCGTGGCAGCAACAAATTCAGTGGACACCTCACAAACCCAAGTCTGTCTCTAGCAAAGAATTCCTGCGTTGCCGATGTTTCTACAATAACTTTGCATTGAACATGCCACCAGGGCAGGCTCAGTCGGGTCAGCTCATGGCACTTGCGAGCAGAGGCGTGATAAGGGTAAGAAACACACGGCAGTACAGTGCTGTACTGGTAGCGGTCTTTACGTTAAATAAACTAGACCTCTTAAATATTGTTTATGCAATATTTCATTGCCATGTACAGCGCTGATATACTAGCTTTAAAAAATATGGTGAGTAGTCTTCAGCAGACATATTTATGATAATAATTATCATAACAATCATTAGATACGGCTTGTACACTTCAATAACCCTGGTCTCCCTGAGCCATGTCACGGTTGTTGTAGTGAATGTTGTTAATTTATTCACTAAGTCTATGTCGGCAAGTATATTTAGCCTATTGTCTGCGCTATTGGCCGCTACAACGTGTCGCTTACGCTTCGCCTCGTGGGAATTCAGCAAAAAGGTTTTGTGAGCATGCAACCTTTAGGCTTGAGGACAAATGGGAGAATTCTCTCGCCAACCTTACAGTATAAATCGACTTCTAGTTAATATAAACCAGAAACGGGACATGTTAGCCAGGTAGACCGCCTGGTATGAATGTCTGTATGTAAGTGCCAGTCTCACATAAATAACCTTATAAGGTAGAGTGGTTGATCAGCTGCAGGCAGAACGGCATTGGTGGAAGGGCAGAACATTGTCACCGATTCTCTTGCTTATTGTTTGATAAAAAAGGCGTATTGCAAGATTTATGTTTCGTGCGCTTCGAGCGCAGTTTTTTTACACAATTATCTTGTGCGGCTGTTCCCATTATGCGTCCGGTTGGCAAATACAAAAAGCAATCAATTGTATTCGTTGTCCTGGCTTCTCCCACGCGGAATAGAGGTGCCACCTCGAAAGGTGGTGACACCTTATGCCACCATCGAAAGTACAGTATCTGTCAGCGAAATGAGTTCGGTCTATTGTTACGGGAAGATGCAACATTTGATAAGAGTGTAAGTGTTGCTACGGGAAAAGCACATTCTGACATGAGGAAATTTCTGGATGTTGCAGCGCTTCTTTCCTCTTTTTTGCGTCATTGCCGAACGAGCCTTTCTGTCGCCAAAGAGAGCTCGGCGTATTGTCGAGAGAATATGTAGCATTTCGAAAGGAGATTGCAGTTGGTACTTTAAAAGCTCATTGTGGGATGAGGTAATTTTCCGAGGGTGCAGTGCAAAAATTTTGGTAACAAGGAAATATTCAGTTGGGCCCACAGAAATCGGTAACTTAATACGCCAAATTTTGCAGTCTCTACAAAACGGCAGATAATGCTCTCTGTCCTTGTACTTTACAAATGATCTATGTTTTCCTTCCACACCTAACGTAGAGAACACCTGTTAACACCTCCGTATTAAGTGGCGCTTACAGGTATACAGTCCTCTGCTCGGAGTGAAATGCACCCATTTTAATTTCAACTGCACACAAATATACGTATAGACTAAAGAAATACCACCTCTCGGGGAAAACACAAAGAAAAAACTGAAATTAAAATCACAATATGCTTAACATATGTAAGTTAACATGTTAGTAATATTATTAAGAGTTAGCATTATAGACGACAAACATGCACTATGCTACACTACATACACAATTCACTCAACACACATACAGCACACTATTCAGGGTGCTCAAAATTAAGCTTTACGGAATTTTAAAAACTCCGCTGTGGCAGTTAGCATGATTCTTATCGTTGAGCTGCGTTATTCGAAGAGGCGGACATTAGTAACACGAGAAATCGAAACACAATTGAACTAATTAAGAAAAATATATTAATGAAGTTCTTAGTTAAATAATTTACGACACATATTGCAATGTACGAATTGTAACCGGTGAGCTTGTCAGGCGCATCTGCTTGGAATCAATTTCAAGAATGACACCAGCTTTGAGATATGCGCCATCAAACTCGGCACAAAAATGCACTATTGTTCCACTTACTTTTTTACCAGAACGCTGTTTTATACATTGAAGCACAAAAGTAACTGGAACGCTTATGCATTTCGTCCCACACTTTGGGAAATAGTATCTTAAAACTGGTGTCATCCTGGAAGTTCAAGTGGATGCGTCTAGCGAACTCACCGGCTACAATTCGTAAATTGCAATATGTGTCGTAAAGTAATTAACTAAAAAGTTCTTTAGTCCAGTTTTGTTAATTAGTTGAAAATGTGTTTCGATTTCTCGTGTTACGAATGTTTGTCTCTTCTAATAACCTTGCTAAACGATAAGAATTGTGCTACTTGCCACAGGCGATTGTTAAAAATTCCGTACAGCCTAATTTTGAACACCCGGTATATAGTACGCGACTACTGTGATACATAGGCCTCAAACCAAGCAGGTGGTCGGCGTTCTCATGGTAGCCGCTCGGCCGGCAGCACAGTGCAGTGCCAGAGCCTGGAACTACGGTTCGACGGACGTAGGCGGGTACATTATGGCAGCAGCAGCCGGCGACGTCTGCTGCACGACGGCAAGAGGCGGCTGCCATCAGGTTAAAAGCTCATGGGGATAAAGCCTACACATCTGCGAAACCTCGGAGATTTTTAAATGCGACGCACTTTAGGGGCTTTTGCTGTCGGCGTCGGCATCCGTTGTGATCGCGCTCCGCACATGTGATCAAAACAGGGCCCCACACAAGTGCAGAAATGATGAAAACCGGTTCAAAATTAATTAACATCATCTGAAAAATTTTAAATGCAGGAATGATCAAGCATTAGGCGCATTAATTAGCAGAAACCCGTTAAAATCAAAGTGCAGCGCAAGAGCGGGCGCCATCACCCCACAAGCGCTCGATTACTCCTCCCTTCTGCGCTATACAGCGCCTGCGCATTACTGTTTGACACTTCCCCATGTTTCTGTTAGAGGAGCCGCATAAGCGCTGGATTTGAACTACATAAGCGCAGGATTTGAGCAGATTAAGGCTGCATTAAGCGCTGGATTTGAGCGGGACTTGAGCTGGGTTGCAACTGCATTTGAGCTACATTCTGCAACTGCACGGAGTTGCCACAAATCATCCGACAGCAACAGCTGCGCTCTGCCACCGTTTCGTGCGGTTTGGCGCCGTTTCGCTTCTCTCTCGTCCGTCTGCTGAGGACTTCGAGCCTAATTTTTATTCATTCCATCTTCTGCCACTTTGTCGCCTGAAGGAGGACTTCACGCGCTCAGTTGGTGGTGCAAAAGCAAGTATCCTTCGAAGACGACGGACAGCTTCTTGACGCGTACGAAATCACCTACCGCTACCGTCGTCTACTTGGCAGCGCTTCTGTTGTCCGCATATCGGTTTCTGCCTTCACGTTGGCGCTTGACTCTTTGGCGCAATCGGGAGAGCTCCTTAGCCGGACCTTTAGTAAAGGCTCGCGGTGAAAAGCCATTCACGTCCAACCTGGATCGGGCCATTCTACAAGGCAATAAAACTGATAGGGCGACACCAGTCTTCCTGCACAGTGCATCTCTAGATGCTCAGATATTCCATGACAGATAAAGTGGGCGCCGCTCAAGAAGCGACGCGTTCATGTAGTTTTGTTAGCGTTATGCTATTTGCCCATTTGCCCACGGATATTCTACTGATGTTCTAGAAGGAGCCTCTGTATCATGTTCATCACTACTGCGAATGAAAGTAGCTTGGCTGCCCTGGACACTGTACAGGTCAATGTAGAATTCTTCCGCGGCTTTTACTCATCGAAATTGCTGATTATATTACCCTGCTTATCTTTCAACTATAACTAGCGATGAAGTTAGAAGGACCTTGAAAGATATTACCAGGGGAAAAGCTGCCGGAGAAGATGCAATAACAGTCGATATAATCAAAGATGGAGGAGATATTATGCTTGAAAAGCTTGCGGGCCTTAATAAGATTAACGTGTAGAAGACAAAGATAATGCTAAATTTCCTGGCAAGAGAACACCAATTCCGGATTGCCAGTCAGCCCCTAGAGTCTGTAAAGGAGTAAGTTTATCTAGGTCAATTACTCACAGGGGACCCTTATCATGAGAAAGAAATTTACAGAAGAATAAAATTCGGTTGGAGTGCATACGGCAGGCATTGTCGAAGCCTGACTGGGAGCTTACCACTGTTGTGGAAAAGAGAAGTGTACAATCATTGCATTCTACCGGTACTAACTTATGGGGCAGAAACTTGGATGTTAATAAAGAAGCTCGAGAACAAGTTTAAGACCACACAAACAGCGATAGAACGAAAAATGTTAGGCCTAACGTCAAGAGACAGGAAGAGAGCGGTGTGGATCAGAGAACAAACGCGGATAACCGATATTCTAGTTAACATTAAACGAAAAATATGGAGTTGGGCAGGCCATGTAATGCGTAGTATGGATAACCGGTGGACCATTAGAACTACAGAATGGATACCAAGTGAAGGGAAGCGCAGTCGAGGACGGCAGAAAACTAGGTGGGGTCATGAAGTTATGAAATTTGCAGGCGCAAGCTGGAGTCAGTTAGCGCAAGGCAGGGATAATTGGATATCACAGGGAAATGCCTTCGTCCTGCAGTGGACGTAAATATAGGCTGATGATGATGATGAATCTAATGATGAGTGAGACAAGCGGATGGCTCGCTCCGGTAGGAATTCGCTGCAATCACGAGAAGTGAATTTTGGCCCATTGTCCCAGAATACTTCTTCAATATAGCCCTCTCGAGAAAAGACGCTTGTTGGAAACTCCTTGACAGTGCTTGTGGATACGTTGCTACAGAAATATACCTCTGGCCATTTGTGGTGGTAATCCATGAGAGTGTTGACGAACCTGTTGTTGGGAGCTGCATGCTCCAGGGGGCGGACAATGTGGACGCCACGCTTTCGCCATGGTCGCTCAGGCCATTACATGGGCTGTAAGGACACTGGTCCCCTTTTAGCACATTTGTCTGGCTCCCGGCGTCCACTCAGTTCGTCATGGTAATTTCTACTTCCTCCTCCATCTGAGGCCACCAACAATGATCGGGAAGTCGTGCCTTTGTACGTGTGATGCCCTGGTACGTTTCTTGTGCGATGGAGATGTTCTGATCTGAGAGGGATGACAGAACAACGAGGCTCACTGTACCCTATTGTGCGTCAACCACCCCCGAATGCTCTTTACAAATGCTATGGAGTGGCTTAATCTCTTCAGGAGTAGACTTGTGCGGTGGCCAATAAGACATACTTAGGATAGGACTTGTTGTAGGCGGTCCACGGCGAAGACGGCTCACTTGAATTCTTTTGTCACACAAGCAGGCTCAACAAGCATGACAGTTTGTCCTCCATGCCTCGCTCAGTTATCATCCTCTCGCGTCCGCCTCAGTGCTCGTGGCAGTGGCACTCACTTGCACCGCTAATGAGGTGTTATAGCCCAGAGTGCGTCAAAATCGCCCGCTGTGCGAAACGAGACCAGCGCTACAGTTCGCGTGCGAGACCGTAACCGTGTACTTCGATCACGCCGCCACATTTAGGAAAACAACACCAGAACCTGACTCACATGCTCCAATTGCTAAGACGAGACGAGGTATTGGACAACCACACGAATCAGAAAATGGCGAGGAAGTTTCTAGCAGAAAAGGCTTCTTGTCGAGGTGGTTTTTTGGAAAGGCCAATTATAATTGTAAAGGAGTGTCATCTAAAATTATTGTACCAACGGTCTTTGCGTTTACAGTCGTTATTAACGTTGCTTGCTGAAACTGCAGCTGTGGTAAATCCCAGGCCTACAACTTTATGTATTCGAGTCCCAAGGACCGAGACCTTTTAACACTATCGAATTTTTACAGTTTAAGCTTGGCAACATTCCTGTTTGCAACATTATCACTAGTTGAGCGAGTAGGTCTTCATGAGAGAGGAGTCAGGTGATGAAAGTCATAGCTGCGCCGAGCGCGCATTCAGCCGAGCCATGTGACCGCGCTAAAGAAAGCGTGCGCGCGGTGGCGTCCGGGAATTTATCCGCTCTGCCTATAGATGGCTCGACCTAAGCGCACCTTGACGCCGGAAGAAGAGGCTGCCCGACGAGAGAAGCGCCTTCAAGCCTCGCGGGAAAGGAATCGCCGTCTTCGTGCCGATCGAGCCTATCCCGCCAACAAAGCTGCCAATTTGCGACGTAGCTGAGCCGATGCGGAATACCGAGAACGCGAGAATCAAGCCAAGCCTCAACGCCCAGCTTTGCCATGAAAGCCTAGCCTTGCCCTGATAGCCCAACCTTGCCTAAAAAAAAGCGAAGTTAAGCCACGTTAAGCCTGCATCAACTAGTTGCTAAAAAACGTCTCCCAGCTCCGCTGTTTCTTCAGACTTGACACCACTAGTGTCAAGCTGGTCGCATTTTGTTTTGTTAGGCTGTCATTTGTTACCCACACTGGGAGGAGTTCGCGAAGAGCACAGGACAGGGATTGAGTTACTGAATTTATGGGTCCACTGACAACGCGTAATAGAACATGTCTGGAAGCGACGGCTACGTGAATATTTAATACTACATCGCAGCTTTTATTCAAGGTAGAAAACAGTGCTGAGGTATCAGACCCTGTTAACTCAGCCCAGCGGTTCTATGCTCTACCTATTCGCCCAAGCACTACCGAGTGACCTAGGTAGGCGGGGAGACGCTTAGATACATAGATATATACATAGATATATACATAGTTAGCCCCAGGAGATTGCGCTAATGCCCTAAAAAATTCACGCAGAAACTCCAGTGGAGTTGTCTAAGTATGCGGAAGCATTGTGCCACTTGGTCATCCCCACGCAGCGCGGTGCCATATCGCTCTTATCAAACTTGATCGGGCGGATCAGCATAAACACTTATGAAGCTTTATCGGTCATTGTCAACCATATTGGACTACATCCGACCCTTACCAACACTTATCGGTTGTTGAGAACCTGCGAAAGTAAATGTCCGCAGAAGCTGTAGCAAAACCACCACTGCAACTTTTAAAGGGGGGGGGGGGGGTGTACAACGCTTTATTGATGGTTCGGATGCTGGTTTTGAGCTTTTTATTTGTTGAAACGTAACCTGTGCTGTGTGTTGTATGGGCGATTTCAATGAATGTACGGACTGTTCGGTTCACTTTGCTGAGTAATTGTAGGGGGGGTATGCGGGGGGCCTTTGGGGGGGGGGGTTTCAGCCGTTGCATTTTTTGCTTGCTTACGGGGATATGAGCCATTGTATTCATCTCGCGTGACGGAGGGACATGTTTCTGGTTGGGTAGGCATAGGAATGCTTACGTGTTTAAAATGCTGAAGAGATTAAACAACACAACATTATGACGTTCACATGACGCTCTTTGTTCACACTAGGTTTCAACGGACGTTATAAAAGTTTGAAGTAATTCGTTCTAAAAGTTTGGTCGTTTAACGAACGAGCACTGATGCTGAAGAAAATTACATTGCCGTCCTTATAGAGAAGATGTGCCCGAACTAATTCTTAGCGGATGTTTAATAACGCATGTTTCATAATTTCGTACCCCGATGTTGGTATCCCGTATTCATTCTCGAGACAGTGGTAATAGAAATGCTTCTCACTCGGTGAAGGAATAACTAACAATAATAAAATACGTTTTCTAACTAGAGTGTTGTCGGATGCATTCAACATGCAATGCAAGAAAATGCAGTCTCGATGTACAGGTGCAGCAACAAGGCCTTTCTCGACAACGTTGACTATGGGAGGCTGACATCACACTCACCCCGTAACAATACAAAGATTGTAAAAACGCAGCAGATGCACTAGAAAACTCATTGCTATTCAAGATGATCGAGCATGGCCTTTCAGTGTTCCTTGAGGCACTACAAAAGACACAATTGCTCGCATATGAACGGTAAACTATCATATCCTGTTTCACCCCGCACTTCCCATGACTTCAAGAATCTCTACCCCGTGCAAGTTACCTACTCTTCTGGCTCTATGCATCTTCGTATGGTACATAGGTAAGCATGATGAAAAGTTACAGCTCACTTGTGCAATATTTCAGAATCACAATCAAATTTCTAGCGAAGCACTTTCCTGCAAGTAGTCGAACTAAGGTTTTCAGCTGCATGTAATTAAACCACATACTTTAAAATGATCCTGCGTATATTTAACGCTGTGGAGCGCTTCTTAAGAATTCTTTTTACAAAAGCAGTAATTTGTCCGCACGTATTCTATAGCACAATAACAATGTCAATAATTTCTCCCCCGCTAATGCTAAGACAGATCTGGGTGGCGTTCATAGTTCTCCCAGGGCAGCGCCATACATTCTCTGTTGTTTGCAGGACACACATAAATGTTCCAGATTACTTGCATACGTTATTTACAGTTGACTTCATAATTATTCGGCCAATTCTGAACTTGATCAACATATAACCCGAAACCTGTCCCTAATTTTAAACAAATATAAACTATATGCCATGTTTAGTTTGCCGAGGGCACTCAGGGAAACCTAAAGAAACCTCGTGTACCTCTTAAAAATGCAGGGTCAGTAATTCAGAATCGGAATCGGAATCACCTTGTTGAATAAAAACGGGGTAATTCCATGATAAGTATATATAGAAGGAGGTCCCGTAGTTAAAAACGGAAATGGGACCTCCATGCACACCTTGTTGCATGGATGTTGCATGCTGCTAATTAGGCGAGCAGTTTTAATGTTCCCCAGACATTGCACTTAGCACTAGAGCACTGCACGGGCTTGGGCTTACCAGAGAGCCCGGGCCAGGCCGGGCCCGTGGGCCGGGCCGGGCCGGGTAGAAAAGTTTTTTCACGGGCTCGGGCCGGGCTCGGGCCGGGCTCGGGCACGGCGTGTGCTTTTTGACCCGGCGGGTTTTTTGACGCGGGTCCGGGCCGGGCTCGGGCTTTCTGGTGGTGTGCATGTAACGTGCAGCGAGTTATTCTCGGGCGTCTCAACTCTGAAAAACATTATTTTTCGGTCTCAGGCCGGGTTCGGGCCGGTTTCGAGTCGGGCTCAGGCCGGGCTCGGGCCTAAGGTAAAGGGGTGGCGGGCCGGGCCGGGCGGGTAACGTAGATTTTTTCCGGGCCCGGGCCAGGCCCGGGTCTCGCCATAAAAGTTTTGATCGGGCTCAGGCGGGCCGCCCAACGTAAAAACGGGCCCGGGCCGGGCCTGGGCTGAAAAAATCGGCCCGTGCAGTGCTCTACTTAGCACGACCTCCATTTCCATCAAACACAAGCTTGGTGGAGCTTAATGTTATCTGGGCTCAATGGGAAGAATACCTCATAGCGGCCGTGTTAAACGTTCGAACACTTGACTAAAACAGCTTTTCTAGAGAGAGCATTTAATGCACACGCATTTATTTGTGCAAAATTTGATCACTGAAGCTATTGTAGTTCTGCCAGGAAAAGGGAAGAAATTCTGTGCACTCATAAACGACGCTAATAAAGCTCCGGAGTGCTTGCATTTGTCACTTATTGAAAGTGCCGTGATAAACCTGCCAACATTAAACTTTGCCTAACACTCATACCACGGCCCCTATTTTCATGAAACGTAAAAAAGTTGCAGTTTTGCCTCAAAGGCGGAGCATCGATTGCGATAATAAAATTAACAGACAGCTATACGAAGTAAGGATAGTATTATTATCGGCTATATTAACTTGTAAACCTTCGCTTACTAGCTAAATTACTAAATGAACAAGCATGGTGTCGCGCGCGCACAAGCAAACATGAACACATCTCACTCGATTACAGCGCTCATCTCTGTCAGAACGATGGATATAGGAAGCGCGGCAGCAGCAGCGACCGAATTGACCTTCGTGCTGCCTCTCTCTTCAAGGCGAACTAAGCAAGCGAGAACATGGCACACCCGAAGCTATCAGTACTCCGCGCACTCTGTCCCCATCGCGGATGGCTTTCAAGATAGGGCCCACGCGGCCGAGTGAGACGCAGCCGTCACCGCTGTACTACGACCCCCCCCCCCCCCACGCCCCCCTGGAACCTTGCACGCCATGGAAGAAGACGGCGGGCTACATTCCTGCTTTTCACCCTCGCGCCCGCTAGATTGAGCACCATCATCGGCTCTCCATCGCACGCTTTCACTCGCACATAAAGCTTAAGGCGTGCGGAGGCTATGTTGTCCTATTTGACCTTTATAGGGAACATCACGGTGACGCCGACGGCAGAAATGCGCCTGGAGTGTCCATATAATTGCTATCGCAATAAAGGTTACCTTGTTTAGCTCACGCAATATTGAGTGAACCTCCTGAAACGAATGGTTCTACCAAGAAGGCGAGTACTGAATCATTACTTGTAATACACGTTATTAGGCAGCCAGAACGCATAAAATACAGCAAACAATTGCAAAAAATTTTTACACTATTTTTATAAAACATAAAGTCGTGTAAAGAAGAGTTATCTCTGTGAAAACAAAAAAACATGGCTGATAATTACCGCATGACAGTGACGAGCACTTGCTGTAGGCGCGGTCAACATCTACTGGATTGCCATGCTTCACTAGGCTCGGCTAGTGAAACATAGCTCGGTGGCCGAATGGAACTGCGGCGACGGGTCGGATGGGCTCTACATCTGCTCCGCACAGAAGCCACATTCCCGGCGAAATCACCTCGGCCTCCACACTATACGTAATCATCACGATCGATGCCGAACTTGAGGGTAAAAGTGCTATATTTTGCATTTTACAGTCACATCAAGTTTCGAAGCGGGGCCGCCCCGCTAAACTCGCTACGCTAGTGGTGAGGCCTATAGCAAAGGCTTCGGCCGCCGCGCCGCTGCAGATGGCGAGCACGCAACTCAATGCCGACGCCGGCAAAGCCCACCAATCACCGGGGCCTCGCAGGACGAGTACTGGGAAATGAGCGCATCGCAAGGATTTCTTCCGGCCGCTGAGGAGAGCGAAGAAGACAATGAGCCTTGCATCAATGTCACCAGTCGTGCCTGTTGCCGTCGGCTGAAGCCACGCTCGACCACGCCGAACTATCCCGAACGCCACCGAAGCGCGTTCTTCGCCAAAGCGGATCCGCGGCGCGCAAGCCCCGACAACACCCCCCCCCCCCTCCCTACCTGCCGACGATTACAAGTTGGCGGTTCGTCCACAGAACGGCCTGCAGCTCAACAAAGTGAGGCCAGAGAAGTTAGTGGACGCCATCACAAATAAAGCAAAGCTACAAATCAGCTCCACCACATCCAAAATACGCATAGACGAAGACCAAAACATCGTTGTTCTCAGCACTGTCTCAGAAGCTATGGCCTCAGCACTTAGCAAGATTCAGAAAATTACAGTTGGTGCAACAACACATGATATTGCATCACACGGGATATCCCCCATAACTCGTGCAAAGGGGTGATCTCCAGCATCGGCCACAACACCACGCCCGAAATGGTACTTAAACACATTGAATCTCCCGGATACGAGGCACTAACATGTTGAAGGCTGGGAAACACAACAACCATGGTGACCACATTTCTGGGTGAAACAGTACCATATTACATCTAATTTTCCGGCCGTTTTCTGCGGTGCTACCTCTACAAGAGGACCATGCCACATTGCCGAACCTGCAACGGGTCAGGCCACAGAGAGGACGTATGCCCGTGGCCCCCCGCCACAGCCAAGTGCAGGGAGTGTGGGACTTTGCTAGCAACATAGCAGCACGAGTTCCACCCTCGGTGCTCTCTCGGTGCCAAACCCTGCCCCAACAGATTCCTACCACCCATCCGGCACCGGAAACCGCAGCAGGGTCTGTGTGCAAGCTCTTCGTCTTTGAGGACATGTGGCGGGCGCTCAGCATCCCGCAAGTCGCCACCCCCGAAACAACGTGGAGCTGTCTTAGAGAGGAGCAGTTCCAGGCCACGTTCCGGTTCCGGCACCAGGCGCAAGACCTCAATGCGACGACGGATGCCATCCCATGGCAGGACCTCGAGCCGTGGTCGTTCCGCAAGTGGCACGAGGGGAAGTTAAGGAGCAGTGCAGGTGACGCGGAAGGTGAGCTCGGCACATGTTGCTTGTCCCAAAGCTAGTTCGCTCCCTGTTGACACAGAACTGGCACACGCCCACATTAAGCATCTCACTGAAGAGAACTGAACACTCAAAGCAGAACTTACTACCGTACACGCAGAGTTCGTAGCACTTAAGTATGAATTGTTAGGAAGAAATAGCACTACCCCTAAACAAAACACTTCAAACCCACCACCGGAGATAAATGGGGAGAGAAGCCAAAGCACACAATCACTCCAAATCCGACACCGCAACGAGCAGCTGCGCAGCCCACTACACCGCAAGTAGTCATACCCGTCCAATCTGTCACTCCCCACAAGGTAGAGGAGATAGTAGCAAAGGCCACTCAGAGCCTTCAAACATCCCTACAAGCTACTATACAACAACTCACAGCTATACAACAGTCAGCGGCACAACAACAACAATTTGCAACTCAACAACAACACTAACACTCAGATGGCGGAACGCATCATGAGACTAGAGGAAGGCATTCTAGCACCGTAAGCTCGTCAAAACCGGCGCCACAAGAAAATAGCTCACCAGACCCTACCAGATTTGCCAGATTGTCTAGGCTCACCACAACCCCACCTGCTGCACGCATCTCCTTCCCCCTTAATAACCAACATGGCTCCTCGACATATATGCAGTAAGAGCGGGGACTCCCCAGGCGAAACCACGTTGTGGCAGTGGAATTGCCGGGGCTACAAGAACAAGTATGGATCACGGATGGAATACATCGACACATCAACAAGACAACCTGAAATCATCGTACAGCGAGAGAAAACACACACGTCCGCCTGCCCGGATAGGTCACGTATTTCACCGATACGGGTGACAGCCTTCAAACTCTGCTCAGTAAGACGCTAGTGGCCGTTAAAAACCATCTCCAACAATTCCAACCGCTTGCCATTCTTCTCGAAATTATCCCGCAGGAAACAAAGAAGTAGTGTCCCATGTTCCTTCTAAACGTCTACTGTCAGCTGAAAAGCCCGCAATCGGCCATCAAACAACTTTTGGAGCAAGCCACGCACGCAGCACGCAACCATCCGCTTCTAATAATGGGCGAATTCAATGCAGCCCTTACCCTCGGGGGTTATACATACGCCAACACCAGGGGAAACCTACTTCACAAAGTTATTGAGATCATGGATCTCACAATCGTCAACGATCCAAGGAATATCTTTAGGCTCGGCACAGGTATTACAAGAGTCACGAACGCCGACTTAACCCTCACCAGAAATATCCCCCAAGCTTGCTGGACCAATCAGGAGGAGAAGCTAGGCAGCGAACACGCGCCCACCACTCCCCATGGGCTCGAACACAGAGTCAGGATAGGCACTGCTCGGCTCTTGGATAGAACCATGCTGCAGGAGATAAGAGAACAGGGAGCTACACACGAACAGAGCAAACAGCTTTAGTCAATTAAGGACTGGATCACTCAGCTTCACCAGGATATGAAGGCACATACCAAAATGCTTGAAACATCCACCCCCACTCCGTGCATCGACGCTCGCTTGCTCTACATGGGGAAGTCCGGCGTAGCCTGCTGAAGCATTTGAAAAGGCAAAAATTAAATCGCAAGCTCAAGAGACCAATCGCACTACTCACAAAAGAGGCTGCGGGTTACACTACCATGCTATAACAAGAAAGTTGGCTATCCTTCGGCGACGAGAAGCATTAGTGAGGCGGATACGCTGCGGCTTGCCCAAGCCTTCGTCGTGTCTCGATTAACTTACGCCATGCCATTCCATGCGCACTACTCAACGCGACGAAATTCAAGAAAATCAACACAATGATCAGAAACGCATATAAGCAGGCGATGGGCCTGCTGATTCGTACGTCCACAGAACGCCTACTACGACTAGGAGTGCGCAACACGGCCTACGGGCTGATCGAAGCACATTTATCTAGCTAGCGAACAAGTTTGGCGATCACGGAAGCCGCGGAGGGGGGGGGGGGGTCCATATTCGTACGCGTCGGGCTCTCTGCCCCGCTCAGCCATCCGCCGCCTCAGCTTTTCCCATGCCATCCGGAGCAACACACCGTACCTCCTTTACCTCGCAACATACACACAGTGCACCATGCACAGCGAAGGAAGGCCCGGGCTCAGGTCATACACAAGCAATACGGGAGTCAACCCTCTACAGCCTACACGGATGCGGAGTCTTACCCCCGACGCGCAGCCACCACTGCCCTGTAATCGTCAACAAAGAACATCGGAGCAGGTTTTCGCTCCCCCGAAACAGTTCCCTCCAAGCCGAGAAAGCGGCCATAGCCCTCGCGCTCTCTCAAACAGAGGTTGAAGTCATAGTGACCGATTCCCAACAGGCGTGCCGCAACTTCACTAGCGGCAGAATTCATGCCACTACACTGAAGATCATCAATCGAAAGCTGCCAACGAGATCAGTCATGATCATCTGGGCGCCAGCTCATTACGGCATTCCTGGAAGCGAGGTCGCCAACCGCGTGGCTCGAGATTTGACCCACCTAGCCGACGCCTAGGAATGTGAACCCGAGGGCATGCACCCTCTAGTCTAGTACCAAGATGGTAATGTTGGAGCACAACATTATGAGCTAACCCGCAGAACATACGCACCCCCACACAAGTCACTTCCTAGACAGCTGGAGCGATTCCTCCGAGCTCTATAGGTCAATACATTCCCCCACCCAACCAGAAATCACCTGATAGCCGCTACACAATTCTCTCCACAATGCCGCTTCTGCGCAGAGCCCGGGTCCCTCAGGCGCATACTGGGGGGTTGCAGACAGGCACCACTAAATCCTCCTAACCCTTACGACACCAACGACCTTTGGGAGAGAGCCTTGGCCAGCTCCAACCTCGAGGGTCAGCAACGACTAATTGCGAGGGCCCAGGACGCGGCCCGAGCTCAAGGCGTTCTGAAATGAGGACGCCTCTCCAAAGCTTCATTTACCTAATAAAGATGTTTATTCTCTCTTTCGGTGGCCGAATACGCGCAGTCGTTAATGGGAGAGCCCAAATTATTGAATAGCGTGCCCTAATACAACTGTAATTTTTGTTCTTATCTTGGACCTTTATGGGGTATATCAATAAAGTTATATCAATTCTTCGCTTGCTTCAGCTTGAGTCTTCGCCACCGCTTATTAAGCATAGCTTTCAGATTAGAATACAGGAGTCTAAAAAATACAAGGCAGCTACGTCTCCTTCTGACAAAAAAACACAAAAAAAGAACGACAGCGCTACTTGCATTGTTTCGTTCACAGATAGAATGCCAAAATTTAGTTCCAGATAAAAGCAAATAAATTTACCCATATAGAAAAACCAACCAATTTAGGAGCTGTTCCGTTAACGCGGTAAGTCCATTTAAGCGCTTCCCGTATATACATATTCTATCCTATGTATATGTAGGAAAAGGTATCTCTGGTTGGCGCTCCCATTGACGTCTGATCCAGAAGCACTTACGTTTGCGCACGTCTTTTTATGCGCCGTACTTGTGATCTCAAGCGCGCTATTGTGAATCGCTTTCCTGTGTCTGAGATGCGTGCGTTCTGTTGCACGTGGTAGTTCTTGAGTTAGCTGGTTTGCACTTGTCTGCGGTACCGGCGACAAAGGCTATTGTTGCGTTCCCTTGAAACTACCCCTTTGTTTAGATCTGCACATTCGTGTCTTGAACAGCTGTACCTTACACAGACATTACCTGTTGGCGGCTTGTGTGACGATGTAGTGCGTGCATCTGTCCCCCCCCCCCCCCCCCAAAAAAAAATAACAAAAAAACCTTGCTCAGGCTGCGCTGACCCATTTGAATACGGCTGGATCGAACAGAAACATTATCGTACAAGTCAAAATAAAATATACCTAACGAATGCTATCGATTAGAGAAAACCTCATACGTGTATGCCATAAATCTGCGGGTGCGAAATAGTTGAATTAGATTTATCTTATTTTTAGGTTCGGCGTCATGCCACCATCTGGAATGGCATTTTGAAGTATCCCTTATTGAGGACGGAGAACACCAACATCCCGCAACTACCTCAAGAGCAAAAGATGCTTACTTCTCCGAGCTTTTCACTGGGGTAAGACGCAACTGTCTTCGTACTATGTCTAAGGCAGTATAGCCAAGCGATAAGTTAACTTATTTGACGACACATACGGGTAGTTACATCTTTTTTGTGACGCCCTTTAAACAAAGAGCGGTTGCACTAAAATCAAATTCTACGCACACACACACACACACACACACACACACACACACACACACACACACACACACACACACACACACACTTGGTTGTAAGCGTGCCGGAAACTTGCAGCGGGTGGCCTAGTGTAAAGACGAAGTGAACTAGGTAGGGCTCGCGCGCTCGGAAAGCGGGCGCTAGGGAGGAAGACGAGGACGAGGGGACGATTGAACAGCCGGCCCAGGAATGAGTGCTGTCTCTGCGTCTCTCCTTTACAATATATATATTGTGAGACGTCGGCCGATGCGATGCCTTTATTTCTGAGCAGCCGCCCGAGTCAGAGACGAAGCACCGCACGAGACAAAAGATGATGATGAGTCGTATGTACAAATGAAGACGACGATATGCACAAATAGCGCTCACACAAGATGATGAGTCGTATGTACAGATGACGACGACGATATGCGCAAAATGCGCTCACACTAACTTCCCCCCCCCCCCAGGAAAGCGGTCAGCAAGACCGCAAGCTAGAAAGGGTAGGTACGGCGAATGTAAGGTTTCAGGCGAGAGACGTGAACGATTTCAGTAGAGCGGCGGCGGCGGTCAGTAGCTGAGCTGACAGGAGTGACGCTGTAGTTAACGGCCGAAGTTCTTTGCAAAACGGTGTAGGGGCCGAGATATATCTGGAGAAACTTTTCACAGAGGCCCGGTGCGCGAACAGGTGTCCACAAAAGAACTTCGTCGCCTGGGCGGAACGAAGCAACGCGACGCGTCGCATCATAACGAATTTTCCTTTTGTCCTGAATGGTAGCGGTGTTGGCGCGAGCAATTTCACGGCAGCGGGCGATGCGAGCAGCAAATTCTTCAGGAAGAGACGCGGATGGAGCCGCAGGTGCTGAAAGGAGTGTAGTGTCCAAGACGAAAGACGGCGCACGACCGTACACAAGGAAGAAGGGACTGTAATTGGTTGTACGTTGGACGGCAGTATTGTACGCAAACGTCACGAAAGGTAGGATGGTGTCCCAGTTGGTGTGATCGGGTCGAACATACATTGACATGATGTCGGACAAAGTTCGATGAAAACGCTCGGTAAGGCCATTTGTTTGCGGATGGTACGCTGATGTGGTCTTATGGGTGGTGTCAGAGGCCTGGAGGACTTCACGAAGAACATGCGAAAGAAACATCTTGCCACGGTCACTCAGGAGGACACGAGGTGCGCCGTGGCGCAAAACGATAGCGTGCACGAAAAAGTCGGCGACTTCGGAGGCAGTACCAGAGCGGAGAGCAGCTGTCTCCGCGTACCGCGTGAGATGATCCACTGCGGTAACGATCCAGCGGTGACCAGCGGGCGTGAGTGGGAGGGGTCCGTACAAGTCTATGCCCACAATTTCGAAGGGGGTGGACGGGCATGGTAGAGGCTGCAGAGGACCGGCTGGAAGGGATGTCGAGCGTTTTCTGTGTTGGCATGACGCGCAGGAGCTAACGTATTTGGCGACAGAGACGGAAAGACCCGGCCAGAAACAACGCGTTTTGATGCGGTCGTAGGTCTTAAGAAAGCCCAAGTGGCCAGCCGTCGCGTCGTCGTGAAATGCTTCTAATACTTGGAGTAGAAGTGAGCGAGGTATGACTGGTACCCACCGGTTACCGGAAGGATGGTAGATTAATCGAAATAACGCTCCACCCTGAAGCTTAAAACGTGAAAGTTGTCGCCTTAAGCGACTGTTGGGGGGTCGTGCCAAGCCAGTAAGTCGGTCGATCAGCGTTCGGCAGTATGGGTCAGTACGCTGGAGTGAGACGAGGTCAGTGGACGGAAGAAAGTCAACTGAGGCAACCGCCTGTCCCGGGCTACTGGACGTGTTCTGAGACGTGTGGCTAGATGGGGACGTGCAGACCGAAGGTGAAGCATGGGCGTTTGGAGACAGCGGGCAGCGTGACAAAACGTCGGCATCTTGATGTTGTTTGCCGGACCTATACGTGACAGTAAAGTCATATTCCTGCAAGCGCAGTACCCAACGGCCTAGGCGTCCAGACAAGTTTTTCAGGGACGACAACCAACAGAGGGCATGATGGTCGGTCACAATTGCGAAATGGCGGCCGTAGAGATAGGGTCGAAATTTTTGTATTGACCACACGATGGCGAGGCATTCCTGTTCTGTAATTGTGTAGTTGCGCTCAGCAGGAGAAAGCGTACGACTTGCATAAGCCACGACTTGCTCTTCAGATTTCTGATTCCGCTGCAGCAGGACAGCGCCAAGTCCATGCCCACTGGCATCAGTGTGTAGAATAGTAGGGGCGGTTGCATCGAAATGACGGAGCACGGGCCCTGACGTGAGAAGTCGTTTGAGGGTCTGGAAGGCGGCTTCACAGTCGTCCGACCACACAAAGGACGCGCTCGAAGTCAGAAGTTTGTGTAGAGGAGCGGCGATGGTGGCGAAGTCACGGACAAAGCGGCGGAAGTAGGACGCGAGTCCTAGAAAGCTGCGGAGTTCTTTAAGTGTGGTTGGTGGCGGAAATTGCAGCACTGCAGCGATTTTATCGGGATCAGGCTGGATGCCATGCTTACTGACGACGTGGCCCAATACTTTAATGCTTCGGCTTGCAAAGCGGCACTTTTTAGTGTTGAGTTGGAGACCAGCCTTTGCTAGACACGTCAGAACTTGGTCTAGACGTTGTAGGTGCTGGGAGAAACTCGACGAAAAGATGACAATGTCGTCCAAGTAACAAAGGCATGTCTTCCACTTTAAGCCACGGAGTACTGTATCTATCATACGTTCAAACGTAGCTGGCGCATTGCACAGTCCAAAAGGCATCACGTTAAATTCGAAAAGGCCATCAGGTGTAGCAAACGCAGTCTTTTCTTTATCTTGCTCATGCATTGGAATCTGCCAATATCCTGAGCGCAAGTCGAGGCTCGAGAAATACTCGGCACCTTGTAAGGTATCCAAAGCATCGTCAATACGAGGCATAGGATAAACATCCTTGCGGGTAATTTTGTTTAGCGCCCTATAATCGATGCAAAAGCGCACAGAACCATCCTTTTTCTTAACAAGCACAACAGGAGAAGACCAAGGGCTTGCTGAAGGCCTTATAATGTTGCGTGTCAGCATGTCGTTCACTTGTTCTTCTATAACTTTTCGCTCCGAAGGTGACACACGGTACGGGCGACGGCGAATGATGCGAGAGCCGTCTGTTTCAATTCGATGAGTAGTTACAACGGTCTGACCCAGGCCTCGCGAAGAAACGTCAAAACAAGCTGCATGCTTCATTAAAATGGTGAGGAGTGCATCCGTCTGGGCCGGATTGAGATCTCCACTCAAGGTGGCCTTAATAGCACTAGTATGGCCTTCTGCGGGCGTACAATGCGCGGAAGATGTGGCAGGCGAAACACTGACGACACATACCGGCGCAGCGTCGGCGAGCTTGGCGACGGTAGACCCTTTGGGCAGTAGTAGTGGCTCAGGAGTCGTATTAAAGGCTGTGAGGTTGGCATCGCCACTCGAGAATCGGACCAAGCAAGAAGCGATGGCGAGTCCTCGAGAAATGCAGCGCTGAGAAGGTACAACCAATGCGTCTCCGTCGACAATGTCTGTTGACTCAAGGGTAAGAACACGTTCTTCGTCTGGTTGTATAATAAAATCCGCTGCTGCAATGAGGTTGGGACACGGGGAATCGAAAACAGCATAAGTCTCGGTGTCGCTGATGTGGATGCTTGGGTCGCCGCACGAAATTAGTGCAGAAGCAGCAGACAGGAAGTCCCATCCTAATATCATCTCATGAGCGCACGTCGAAAGCACCGCAAATTGCACATGGTGACGAATACCGTCTATCAGGACGCGAGCTGTGCACTGTCCGGTAGGAAAGATGGGAACGTCATTGGCACCACAGAGGACCGGACCAACATACGGCGTTTGCACTTTTCGCAGACGGAAACACAGTTCACGATGTATAACAGAAATAGCGGCTCCAGTATCTACAAGGGCGTCGACGGAAACACCTTCCACACAAACTGAGAGCAAATTGGCGGGGCGAGCAGGAGGAATTGGGATAGTCCGATACGATGCAGTTTCTCCTCCGAAAACTGCAGCCTCTAGTTTTCCGGACGGGTGTCGACAACGTGGGAAGCAGCACGCAAGGGCGATGAGGAACGGCGGTAAGGTGAAGGAGAGCGACGCCGGGGCGAGCGGGATGCTCGAGCCATGTCCTGGGAAGGTGAAGGAGAGCGACCGGAAGAGGTTGTGTACGGTCCGGGAACGTACGAATCTGGGCCTGGTATCCTTTCTCGCTCAAAGGTGTCATAGCCTCGCCTTTCACCTGGGTGACGCCCGGGAACGTAGGAGTCAAACCTATGTGCGCTGTCTCGCTCAAAGGTAGCATAGCCCCGCCTTTCATCTTGCTGACGCCGACGGCAGAAGCGAGAAATGTGGCCGCGAATACCGCAGTAGAAACAAACAGGGCGCGACGACCGCCACGGAGAGTAGTACGGCTCTGCAGGAGTATTCGCTGCCGGCGAAGCTAGGGGGTCGCGGTAAGCTTCGGCACGTGGAGACGGAACGGTCGAGGGAGGCCGGGAGGCAATTTCGGCATAACTTGGCGGACGAAATGGTGCAGTAGACTTGTCCATTTGGACGTTTGTCATCGACGCCAGTTCGTCCTTGACGATGTCACGCAGTCCAGGAGGAGCGGGGCGAACGGTTGCAAGCGTCGCAGGTCCAGAAAGATGGCCGTGAAGCTCCTCCCTGATGAGAGTGCGTATCAGGGCGCGCAGCTCAGCATCACCGTTGAGATGAGGGTTGGTAGAGGCGCGTGGCAGGCGAATAGACTGGAGCGTGTCTAGACGCTGGCAGGCCGTGATAATATCCCCAACGCAGTTTGGGTTCTGCATGACGAGAGCATTAAAGGCGACCGTGTTGATGCCTTTCAGTATGTGGCGAACGCGATCAGCTTCCGCCATGTCACTCTGTGCGCGGCGGCAGAGAGCGAGGACGTCCTCAATGTAGGACGTATAGGACTCGTCTTGCTCTTGTATGCGCGTTGCCAGCTTCTGTTTCGCGACGGCGGAGCGTCCAGAGGACATGCCGAATATCTGGCGAAATTGCTGGGTGAATGATGACCAGTCCGAAAAGTCACTTTCGTGGTTATAAAACCATGTCTTCGCAACTTCGGTCAAGTAAAAAGCGACATACCGCAATTTGTGCGTGTCGTCCCAATGATTGGCGTCGCTGGCTCTGTTGTAGTGATCGAGCCAATCGTCGACGTCGTCGCCGCGGAGGCCGGCAAAGACGGGAGGATCTCGGTGTGTGGTGTTCACCGTCCAGGTAGGCCCAGCGGGCTGAGCAGAGGTGGTAGCAGCACTGGTGGACGGGTTGGTTTCTGCCATCACCGTGGTAGGCGAGAGCAAACGACGACCGGATCGGAGCTCCAGGGGAATCGGGAAAGTAAGAGGACGTGGGAATCGAAAGCACTCTCCACCACTTGTGAGACGTCGGCCGATGCGATGCCTTTATTTCTGAGCAGCCGCCCGAGTCAGAGACGAAGCACCGCACGAGACAAAAGATGATGATGAGTCGTATGTACAAATGAAGACGACGATATGCACAAATAGCGCTCACACAAGATGATGAGTCGTATGTACAGATGACGACGACGATATGCGCAAAATGCGCTCACAATATATATATATATATATATATATATATATATATATATATATATATATAAACGAGAGAAGAAGAGTGACCGAGAGGCTCGACTTTGTTAATCATGACCACATAAATACACCAGACAAAGAAGGCAATGCAAGCACTCGGGAAGTTGCGTGTTCTTCAAATTCAAATGCAGAAAATAATTAACAAAATGGAAATGAAAGTGCAGCACGAAAAGATAACTTGTTGCCGGTGGCAGCCGAACCCGCCACATCCACATCACGCTTGCGTTGCACTACCAATTGTGCTATGGCGACGGCCATGAATTCGCCCACTAACTTGATTATTTATGTTTACTAGATCTAGCCCAAGGAGTGCTAGCCAGTGCCACTCAGAACCACGGTGGGCGGATGTGGAACATTGTTTTTACCCCGATAGCGTCATGTCACACGTGATCTTGGGAGAGCAACCGCGTGGCTACAAACCCTATAATTTAAATGCATATATATATATATATATATATATATATATATATATATATATATATATATTGGCTGATTCATTTCACTGTTCACAGATTTTTTTTCAAACTGCCCAGGGAATATAGCACAGATATACACATTTAGCCGGATAGATCGAATAGGCAGAAATTACTTCCACTAGAAATCTAAATGCATAAGTGAAGAATTGCCATATCTGACAAATCAACTTAAGAACTTATTGCGTTAGGGCACATATTTCAATACATGAATTGAAGACAATGATTTCACCAGGCACATACACTGGGAAGTTGTTTTGAGACTAGCACGAGTTTTGAGATCAGTGCAGTCAAACTTTTGGTACTAATTCGTTGTTCCAGTTACTTGATTCCCAGAACTCCTTTTTATGCATTGAAGCTCGAAAGTTACTAACGCACCAACTGATTTTGGGCAGGCATTATTGGAAACCGGTATGAACCCCAGAATTCACTTTAAGTAGATGTCACATTCTAAGTCACTGCCTGCACTTCGTAAATTGCAACATGTACCGTAAATTTTAAAGTTAATTAGCGAACCTTCGGTTATTACTGAAACGTTTTTCTCGATTTCCAGCGCTAAAAATTTTCATCTCCGATTGGAATCCAGCTCATGTATTGAGGGTCTTGCCACGAGTGATTTAAGAAAATTCTGTAAACAAAATAAAACACTTCGTATATATTGTAGTGAGAGAAATAGACAAAAAGCTGCGCTTACAGCATATCCTGTTTACTTTGATTTCCACTTTCTCTGCATTGTGGCTGCTTCACAGTGCCGCCTTGTGCGCTTCATCAATGTGTACATATACATATTTAATCGCGACCAAATAAAGCCAGCTGGCAATAAAGTCAAGGCAAGCATAAGGGTACTGAGCTGTGGCTGAAACGTAAATGTAGAAAATACTGAAGAAAACAGAACTGAAAGTGGACGAAAAGATCATTTGTGGTCGATGGATACCGAACTCTCCACCTTCGCATTACGCGTGCGATGCACTACCAATTGTGCTACAGCGACGGCCATCAATCCGTTCACTAACTTGGGTATTTAGGGGCACTATAGATTGTTATGAACGGGTTGGCGTTTCATCTCAGCGCTGCCATCCGTTGTTGCGGGTCGGAGATTATTCCGCCGCTGCTGCCAGTTCGTTGGGATATCGGGTAGCGTTTAGGCCGGTGATTCTTCAGCCAAAGGGATGAGTACGTCCGGGAGTAAGAGCGATAGAAAAAAAAAGGGTTTATTCTACAATATTTACAGTGGCTCCGAATAAGGAAGCCCACTCCATGGGGGAGCACTTTGAAAGTCTCAGCTCACTACATGTCTGAGTTCATATCGGAACACGTCAGGACACACCACTGCACGCAAGGTGTCCCCTTATAAAACATCGGTCTTCCCTAGTTGACCCGACTAGGGAATCAGATGACCTTGATGCGGCCAATCAGACGGGCCGTCTTGTTCGCTGAACTCCGCCTCCAATGTTGCACCTTCGAAGCAAGGACGAGGCAATCCGGAAACAGGGGGTTGACACTCCTTCTACGAAAGTCGGTGACCTGTTTCTTGCCCTCCGACGGTCAGCTTGCCCGGGTCAGGAGAATGGCCTTTGCACTAATCCCCGCGTCTAACGAAGGGGGGCAAGCTTCGTGAGCTTCTTTGTCATCGCGTCCCAGCTGGTGTCGCGCCGCGTCGACAAGTAGGCGGCGGCTGATGAAGGTGGTGGCATCGTGGGAAGCACCTAAAGAATGCACACTGCCTAGTTGGGGCGCTTGTTTGCCCGTCTCGTCGGTGTCTGGCACTGTCGCCGTCTCGGCGACGCTCATGAAAGGGCCTGCCTCGATGGGAAACAGTCAAAGAATGCGCCCGGCCGATTCGGGACGCAACAGACTCCTCCCCCGCCGGAAGATCCGACCTGAGGGTGACCAGCTGTCAGGTTGCCCGAAGCGTCGGTGGTTGGTCGAGAGCTCGGGGTTTCCTCTTGAAATGATGGCCGATGACACACTCGAGCATGAGGTCCCAGCATTAACCTCGTTGTGGCCTTCTCCCTGGGAATACAGAAGCACACAAACGAACCACAGGGCACAGGAAAGCGCCTTGCTCGCACCGAGAGCCATCGGGTCTAGCGAACAAATCAAGGCACCTGCCCTTATCTAATAATACCACCAAAGCAGCCATCAAATTTCTAAACCTTCGCTGAAGCCCACAATCTTGAAATTAGATCAGGATTGTGCAATCTTCTCGCAATATCCGATACGGAAGAGTCATTCCCAGTGACCAAGTGCCGCATGGTATGCAAGCGCCCGAAATCAATTTAATCCACCAGGCTTCGCTTGACCCAATAACTTGAACCCAAAATTTTGTGCCGCCAAAGCGAGCTCTCATGAACCACTGAGTTCACCAAAACCAGATCGTTGTGCTGCAGGGAGCAAAGGTAGAATACTTGAAAATGCTCTAAATAAATGATAAATGAAATATCCTACGCAGCACAAACGCGATGAACTGCCTTACATCCGCTAGCATCGAACGTACTAGTGCCACTGAGAGCCACATTTGCATTATGTATGTACTGTCAGAGTCGCTTTAATTTTGCGGACAAACTGAGATGTAATACGTGCGAATCACGCACTAACAATTTCCTCCTCTTGTCCATATAGGACATACACTAAAGAAACAACAAAGAAAAAATCTTGCGTAAATTACACGCTAACACTCCAAGACTCGTGAACATTTCTAAAAAGTGATGTGATAATCAAGCACGCACTACAGGCTTTAAAGCAATAGACTGGACCTGACGCTGCAAGCGTAGCTCACACATAAAAAGAAGACTGTCGGCTTAAAAAAGAACGACACGTCGAAAAATGTTTCAAAAATTTAAACGCGCGCAAACCATCTCGGAATATTGCTGAGTTTCTAAAATAAACAAACTAAACAAAGCTCAAAACTTGCCTATCGAAGCGATCTGTATTCCGGAGATCTTAAAACGTGTAACCAAACACTGAAAATAAAGTAACAACAAACAAAATTATGTTTCCACAAAACCTGCGTCGCTTTTCAGTCCGAGTAGCCTATGGTGATGCCATATCTTTGAGCCTTACTCGAGGCGGGCGCGGTCTGAGAGCCTGTCTTGTCAACGAGGTTGTACAAAGGGCATGTAGGTTAATCTCCTTGCTGCCCACCGCCGACACTTTACAAATAGGCAACATGCCTTCTACGCATCGCACTGCGATTCCACCGCCGCGCATGTCTAATTCGCGTTGCCCTCCCGGCTCTCCCTCGGGTGTCATGCCTAACACAGCTCGAAAAGACCCGAACGAGGGGGAACATAGTTGCCCCCTTCGCGCCACCTTCGCTTTTGTCCATCTTCGCGCCGATCGGGCCTTTCTTTTCTTTCTCATCCGGCGGTGCGGACGCGATCTGTCTGAAAACATTCCTAGGAACAAACGCGCCGCTCGAACTCTTTGACTGCGCTCCCCACTGGGTTTAGCGCCTTTGTTCGGCCGCGTTGCCCTGTCTGCCGCATTCCCGACTTTGCGACGCCGTTTCATCCTAGCACGTTTAGTAGTGCTCATTTGCAAGCCTTCCGCTTGAATCTCGTGCTGACCGGCACTTATTTCATCGGTCATTATTTCCGTCTCAACCGCACAGGCACAGTCCGAATGATTTGCGGGTAAATCATTCCTCTCAGTGCTACCTCGACTGGCGGAGAGCTTCAAACACTTAGGGACAATGCAGCTATTATCTTTTGCGAAACAGAGCTCGTATTCCTGGGAGTTGTTCACAACTGCACTGCCCTGCCTAAATTGTGCTTTAGCGCACTTTCCTGACCGATTGGACTCTGCACAGGTGCTCTTGTCTGACGACTCGGGGCCACTTCGGGCTTCTGCAAGAGCTACCTTCGCGACGTACTCCCCGGATAACTGTGCCAAATCGTCCACAGCTGGCCTAGCTGCTTTTCTAGTATTCCATTGGCACAGTATCTCGTCGCGCTCAATACGGTCCCCATTAACGGGCTCCTCAAGAACTACGTCACGGTCTACGGATCTGTCCCCACCTGTGAACGTACCATTAGGCTCACGGGGATCAGCCTTGCTTTCTACAATCGGTAGAACCGTGCGTGCTACTTGTTTGCACTTTCCGTGCGCTACTTCTGCGGGTGCCTGACATTTCTGTTCCTCCACTTCAAATCCTGTTCCAATCTTTCAACCTCTTGGCTGAGAGCTTCTATCTCTTCGTGTTGTTGCCTAATCCAATCCTGTCTTTTCAACTCCTCCTCATTCTCAATTGCTTCCTGTTCCTGCTCTTTAGAATTGAGTTGCCGAAGTATTCAAAGTATTCCTCATCACTGTTGCTTTCTAAAATTGCTCTAATTTCTGCTTCTGATTTATCATCCTCTATTTCTACGTCGAGCTCTTCCCACAACCGCAACAAGCTAGCTCTAGTCAAACTCATGAGGTCCATGGTCACTACTTTAGGCTTTGGCTCAGCTATTCCACAATACTTGCTGCGAAACCCGCACAAATTGCAATGCAAGTAAGAAAAACTACCAGCGGTTCAATTCTATTTTCCCAAGAGAATTTGAAGCCTGGAAAATATAGCAGATACCAAACGCCTACACACAGAAGTAGCACCAAGTCCCCAAGTTCTCCTCCACCGCATCGAATCAATCCAAAGAAGACGCAAATCCTGGGCCGCCTTTAAATGATAAGAATTACGGTAGTTCTCCACTTCCCAATTACTCCCACACAAGAATGAGGTCTGGCTTTAGTAGCTGGTTCAGATCTATGCTGAAAGCTGCTTTCTGCTTGGATGCGCAACAACCACAGTATCAAATGGGCAGTTGTACACGCTTCATCGGTTTTTAGAAAGTCTAGGCTAAAAGATCCGATGACTCAAGCGCAAAGCCAGGCACTCACCCTGTACCGTGCAGTCATGCTGCGCTGCATTCATCCAGCCGCTCGCGAACCAGTTGGCGATTGGCGTTGGCTGCAGGTTCCATCTTGCCGTTGTCATCCTGTCGCTCGTGAATCAGTTGTTGGTGACTGGCGTCGGCTGCAGCGTCCATCTCACCACGGCCATCCAGTTGGTCGCGAACGAGATGACGGCGACTGGCGTTGACTGAAGGGCCGATCTCACCACGGTCATCCAGTTGCTCGCGGCTCGGAGTTAAGATTCAACCCATAGCTGCCATCCAATTTGTTGCGAACCGGGGTGAGGATTTATCCCACCGCTTCGACCAGTTGTTATGAACGGGTTGGCGTTTCATCTCAGCGCTGCCATCCGTTGTTGCGGGTCGGAGATTATTCCGCCGCTGCTGCCAGTTCGTTGGGATATCGGGTAGCGTTTAGGCCGGTGATTCTTCAGCCAAAGGGATGAGTACGTCCGGGAGTAAGAGCGATAGAAAAAAGGGTTTATTCTACAATATTTACAGTGGCTCCGAATAAGGAAGCCCACTCCATGGGGGAGCACTTTGAAAGTCTCAGCTCACTACATATCTGAGTTCATATCGGAACACGTCAGGACACACCACTGCACGCAAGGTGTCCCCTTATAAAACATCGGTCTTCCCTAGTTGACCCGACTAGGGAATCAGATGACCTTGATGCGGCCAATCAGACGGGCCGTCTTGTTCGCTGAACTCCGCCTCCAATGTTGCACCTTCGAAGCAAGGACGAGGCAATCCGGAAACAGGGGGTTGACACTCCTTCTACGAAAGTCGGTGACCTGTTTCTTGCCCTCCGACGGTCAGCTTGCCCGGGTCAGGAGAATGGCCTTTGCACTAATCCCCGCGTCTAACGAAGGGGGGCAAGCTTCGTGAGCTTCTTTGTCATCGCGTCCCAGCTGGTGTCGCGCCGCGTCGACAAGTAGGCGGCGGCTGATGAAGGTGGTGGCATCGTGGGAAGCACCTAAAGAATGCACACTGCCTAGTTGGGGCGCTTGTTTGCCCGTCTCGTCGGTGTCTGGCACTGTCGCCGTCTCGGCGACGCTCATGAAAGGGCCTGCCTCGATGGGAAACAGTCAAAGAATGCGCCCGGCCGATTCGGGACGCAACAAGATCTAATCCGGGGAAACTTAGCCATCGCGACTACGAGCCATGGAGAGTGGGTGTGGCAAAACCGTTTTTTGCCCTATGGCGTCACGTAATATGTGACGTTAGGAGACCAGGCACCTGGCTGATAATCCTCTTAACCTACCTGACGGTATCAAGGCTGCCAGATTCGAGACTCTCACTATGAATGAACGAGGAGAAGGGAAACAGAGGGGCTCGACTTTTGTTGATGACGACCATATAAAGCCACACGGCAGGGGCCCCGAAAACGAGGGGGGAGGGGGGCAGTGGGGCAGTCGCCGCCACAGGTTCTAAACCAGTGGGGGCATGTCCCCACACTCAAAGCTGCTCCGACACCGCCCCCCCCTCACTTATTCTCCCCTCCCACCACCCGTGAGGCTAGCTACTTCTTTGACTAGTTAAAGGGTGCTCCCTTCATTCAACAAACGAAACAAAATTCTGAAGTCCAGGGTCTGACAAAATCTCGTCAGGTCGAGATGAATCATGGTGAAAACAGTAAACAGACACCGACCAAGGTGCAACTTTCTTTACAGCTATCTTGTTTATGGCTACGCTTTCGCGCATTTTTCCTGTGTGTGCGCAAAAATGTGAGCCCATCCTGGTGATAGTGCAGAAAGCGTCTAAGCGCAATAGGCACTGCAGCCTGCAGCAAGAGGCACTGCCGCAGCGCCCGAGCGAGGACTGCTGTAGATGTACTCGTCGACGCGTTCACTGGGAGATACAACGCCTAAGATCCCGCAACGATCGTATGTGACGCCCATTCTGTTCACCTCTCGTGTCCCGTGTGCTAACAGCTTCACCGGTCATCCAACCTTCAATGGAATGGCTCATGATGTTTTCCAACTGACGTTTTTT
>NC_051160.1:147172817-147227728 GCF_013339745.2 Dermacentor silvarum
TCTCGCGACCCTTGTGCCCGTGACGCTACAAGCGCTACAAGCGTCGCGTGAGCGAGGCGAACTAGAGGTGCGCGCCGCCGAGATCGTGGACGCGTGGATAAGGAAACAGGCCACCACCACCCAAGCAGCTGCCGCCGCGGCCGCGCCCGCCGTCACCGAGACACACGTGGCGCCGGCGGTGCCTTCCACCCAGGCGAGCCTTCTCCCCGCGGAGCAAGTCGCCGCCATTGCAGACTTGGCCAGCGCCGCCCCGCTGCCCCCTTCGGACGACGAGGAGGCCATGGACTCCTCCTCCTCGCGCAAACGCACGCGCGAAGCAGAGAGTGAGGAGGAGGAGCAAACCGGTCGCCGCAAGCATCCGCCGCCGCAGACCACCCCACCTTGCCCGGAGAGCAGGGACGACGGCGACGCCTTCTCCCGGCGCTCGGGGGAGTCGGCCGCCTCCTCGTCACCGCCCGCGGCACGAGACGGCGCCCCCGCCGATCCGCCGTCTGCGTCGGCTCTCCTGCTCCCCTCGAGCGCTGGCGCCGCCCCTCGGACGCCCGGCGGGTCGTCCGCTGCCTCCTTCGCGCTCTCCCCGAGGGAGGGCGCGCCCATCAACACGGTGGCCATATCGAGAAGAAGTACGGCTTCTTTGGTGAAAAAATCGAGGCCGACACTGCAGCCAAGTGGTCGATCGAGGTCCGCCGACGCGTGAAGGAAGCGGAAACCACCATCTGGAGCAAGGAAATGGAGTCGAAATCCACCCTTGAACTCTACCGGGGAAACAAACGAGGGATCAGTGCGGAGTGCTTCTATGACAACAGCATTGGAAGCAGCCTCCTGTTCGAGGCGAGGGCAGGGGCACTGCGCACTCTCGTATACCGCAGCCGCTTCCAAGACACCGGTATGTGCACCAAGTGCAGGCTCTGCGGGGCGGAGGCCGAGACGCAAGAGCATCTCATCCTTCGATGCGCTGGCCTGCAGACTGCTCCGGCAGAGGACACAGATCTCCCTCGGGCACTCGGTTTTCACTTGCTCGAGGCAGAGGATGGAAACCACATCGCGAATGGACGCAACGTCGGCCGGACCTGCGCTGTAGTGGCCACCAAAAAGCGACTGACTGAGTGGTGGACCAGTGTGCGCCGGATGTGACTCTAGTTTGCATAGTGACCTACAAGTGCACATTTCCTTCCTTTCTGTGTTCTCTTTTCTTTCTCCTTTTTTTATTTATTTATCTATTTACTTATTTAAACCCTCCAGGCCAGGACATTGCGTGTGTCCACCCGTTACAAAGGGGCTGGCCGCTACTACATCATCATCATCATCATCATCATGGCTCCTCCGGCTGCCGGCGAGGCTGGCGCGAGCCCTGCTGCGTCGTCTGCTACGGCGGATACTCGTGACGCGCCCGAGTCTGCGCCGTTGATGCTCGCCCACGATCCCCGAGGAGACTCAGCTCCAGCCGGTCCGACGCAGCACGGCCTCGCCCACCCAGCGGCGAAGTTCCTAAGGGATCCCCCCCGCCCCACTCTACCAAGGCAGGAGGGAAAAAACAAGAAGAAGCAGAAGAAGGCGGGGAAAAGCTCTGCCCCCAAACAGGCTTCCCCCCCTGCTGCTCCTCCGGCCCCGAGGCCCTCTCTGGCGGGCCCATTCACACCCACAGCAAAGGCTGCACAGGAGGCCCCATCCACCCATGCACCACCAGCTGAGGGCTTCCAGCTGGTGCTGTCCAGGGCCGATCGCCGTCGCGCAAGGGCACCAGTGAGTGCTGCCATCCCGGTGGACCCCGCCGTCATTGGCACGGCCCTCTTCCGCCCATCCGGGGTGGGTGGTACCTTCCGAGGAGCACCACGCCTCTCTCTTGCGGCGGTGCTCTCAGCGCGGCCGGGTGTTGCCGCTGTGAGAGTAAATCACAGGCGCAACATCGTGGCCGCCGACGCCACCACCCCGAGGTGCTTGGAGGAGCTGCTGGCCACTACGGAGATCCGGGGGATTCTGGTGACTGCCCGGCAGCCTGCCGAGCGAGGCAGGAGCACTGGATTCATCCACGGCGCCGACGGCATCCCCGCAGACGCGGACCTGCTGGGGGCCATCGAGTCGGGAGTCCCAGTGCTGGCTGCTACCAGGGAGGTGGACACCATCACGATCCGGTTCGCGGGGCCGGTTCCCCCTGAGCATGTGAGCCTCTACAAGCTCCGGTTCAGGGTGCGGCCGTCCAGACCGCGTCCACTGCAGTGCCAGCAGTGTGGCCGCTTTGGGCACGTGGCTGCCTCTTGCGACTCGCCATCCAGCTGCCGTCATTGTGGGACGTCTCACGAGCAGGGAGAGAGCTGCCCCAACGCGGCCCACTGCCGCAACTGCGGCGGCCACCACCCCGCAAATACTCCTGCCTGCCCCAGGTGGCAGGAGGAACGCAGGGTGGCCACCATTTCGGCAACTGCCCCTGCTCCCCTATCCCGCCATGCAGTCCGTGCTGGTGTGCGGGAGGAGACCCTGCAGGCAAAGGCCGCCTCAACGCCTGTGCAGGGCCTGTCGTATGCACAGGCACTGGCCGGCCTCCCACAGGCGCCCCAGCAGAAGGCAGCCCACCCCGGACGGCCCCCCACACCGGCCCCACGGAAGCATCGACGCCAGCCGCCTGCCACTCCTAGGACCGAGCCCTCCAGAGCCCCAGCTTCACTGGCAATGCCTGGCCCGGACCCTCGGGACCAGATCATTGCCAGCCTGCAGCTCGCCCTGAAGGCCATCGCGGAGATGCTGCCCGCTGAGAGCCCCCTCCGAGCCATCTGCCTGCAGGCAGTGGCAGTCCCGACCACAGTCAACCAGCATGGCTGATCCCTCACCAGCCACAGCTGGGAAATGCCGTCGCCGCCCGAGTGTTCTCCAATGGAACACCAACTCGCTGCGGCGGCGGGGCGGCATGCAGAGCTGTGCGCGCACCTCCTGCAGTGTGATTTCGACGTCCTCGCACTGCAGGAGGTGTACACTGTGGCCGAGGACCTGCGGCTGCCGGGCTACACGGGCTACTCTGGCGCCACCACCTGCTCGACGCAGAGCTGCACGGACGCTCCCTGCCTGGAGGGTGCCCACAAGAAGGGGAAGCCGAGGACTGCCATCTACGTCCGCAGCAGCCTGGCCCACTCGGTGACCCCAGTCTCGGACGTCGTAGGCGGCGCCATGGAGTGCTGTTCTGTCACGGTACGCCTTGACAGACAGGACACGACCGTGGCGAGTGTCTACGTTCGTCCTGGACAACAGTGGGACCCCTCCAGCCTGGTGCGGCTTGCAGCACGCCTCGGCGGACATGCAGTCCTGTGCGGTGATTTCAACGCCCACCACACTGACTGGGGCAGCCGCAGGTGCACCCGCCGAGGCAGGGACCTCTGCAACGCCATCAGCCGAGCAGGCCTGGTGGTACTCAACAAAGGAGGACCCACGTACGTCCGCCGTGGGGTGAGCACAGCCATCGACCTCTCCCTTACCACCGAGCAGCGCTCCTATGACTGGGCTACAACTCCCGACACTTGGGGCTCTGATCACTTCCCCATCTTGATCACCCCTGGGTGTGGGAGAAGGCCGAGGTCACGAACATACGACGTCACAGACTGGTCCCTGTTCAGAAAGCGCTGCAGTGAGTTGGAAGATGGCTGTGACCTCCTGAGTGCCATCATCGAGTGCGCCCAGGCAGCCACAGTCCAGTGCTCTGCTCTACCCGATACCCCTGCCCCGGATCTGCTCCTTCTCAACCTCCGTGCGTCCAGGCGACGCGTGGAGCGCCGAGCAATCCGGACGGGCAATGCAGAGCACTGGACAGAATACCGGAGAGCGGATGCCCGCTGCAGACGACAGGCCAGGCGCAGAAGGAGCCAGAGCTGGGGGAGCCTTTGCGCCACCATCGAGAACCGCTCCAAGGGCCCCCTGGCCTGGCGCCTCCTAAAGTCCCTGACCGGCAGGAAGGTCAACTGCTACCCCGTCCTCGCGGTGGCTATCTCGCTGGGCATCAGCGAGGCGGCCCTGGCGGAGTTGCTAGCGGGCCACTTCGCCCCCCCGGCCGCCCTCGCTGCTGCCACCCTGCCGGTCGGACTTCCCCCTGCCAACCCGCCTACCTGCCTGCTGGAGCTGCATCCGGAGTGGGCGACCAGCCAGATCGCGGCCATCTGCCAGGACCCACTGACTCTCCACGAGCTGCAGACGGCCCTGAGGAGGGGCAAGCGTCGCAGTGCACCAGGAGCAGACGGAGTGACACTCCAGATGCTCCGCAACCTGGCCACCAGTGAGCAACGACGCCTGCTCGACTGCTACAACAACATCTGGTGGTCAGGACAAGTGCCGGAGGCCTGGCGCACAGCCATCGTGGCCCCCATTCTGAAGAGCAATAAGCCGGCCAACGAGCTGTCCTCCTACCGACCGGTCTCCCTCACCTCCGCTGCCTGCAAGGTGATGGAGGCCATCGCTCTGGCACGGCTAGAATGGGTGGCCCGCGCCTGCGGGTTCCTCGCGGACCAGCAGACAGGCTTCCGGCGCCGAAGGTGCACTGCGGACTCCATTGCAGACGTCGTCTCCACCCTGGAGGACGCCCGGGCCAGCGGAGACCTCGTCATGCTCCTCCTCATCGACGTCAAGGGGGCGTTCGATGGCCTCCCACATGCGGTCGTCCAGCAGGCTCTGGACCTCCTGGGCATAGGCGGCAACCTGCGGCGGTTCCTGTTGTAGGAGGGACGTGACGGCGGCGAACGAGCCGTGCCGTCGTTCCTACTAAGAAGTCGGCCAGCCGAGCGGAGGCCGCGACGACCAGCGTCTCAAGCTCCTGGAACAACACTGCGCGTCATTATTGTTTTCTTCCTTGACAGTCGGCGCGAAGGCACCGGTTGGGACCGCCGACCAAAGCGCCCCGCGTTGCAGCGTCGGTGGGCGCTACAGGGCTCCCCGCCCAGACGGAACGTCGATGAAGGAAGTGAGAGAAGCAAAGTTGGATCTTTGTACTCCAGCCTGCATCTTAGGTGCACCTGTGGCTGGCGCACGCACAGACGTCCTTGAGGCAAGCGGCTCCGGCTGTGTGGCATTCACTGTTGGCCTTGCGGGGCTGTCCAATACGTTTCCATCGGTGGTCTGTAGCTTGTCGCAGGTCTTGCCGTCCAGCGAGCGGACAAACTCGAGAGCACAGTCGCAGAGCTAGCCGAGGCCAGCGGCGGTGCGGCAGGTCAGGTGCTTGGACTTGAGGCTCGCGCGCTCGGATGGTATGAAGAGGTAGCGGCCCTGGCTGCACGAGGCCCCGCGAGGCTCGCGCTGGGCGTTGCTCGTGCACGTGTCCTCGAAGATGGAACCAAGCGCGATGGTTGCCTTGGTGACCTGCGCGTCGATAGGGCCGTGCATTCAAAGACAAACTTGCCGTTGTCGGAGCGAAGCCTCTCCCGTTGGTTGATGGCGATCTTGGAGATCTTAACGGGGACGTTGTTCTTCACGGTGTTCAGGGTAGGGCGGTTGATGAAGTTCTCCAGGAGA
The DNA here is from genome assembly GCF_013339745.2 of Dermacentor silvarum. Classification (NCBI taxonomy): domain Eukaryota; kingdom Metazoa; phylum Arthropoda; class Arachnida; order Ixodida; family Ixodidae; genus Dermacentor; species Dermacentor silvarum. Next base: position 147,178,302 of record NC_051160.1, read on the forward strand.
CGGTCGTGTACGGTCCAGGTGATTGTGACGTAGTACTTGTACAGGCGCGAAAGCTGTGGGCCCCTGAGAGGAGGTTACCAGTGTGCGGGATGGCGCGCGCTGTGGGCAGCGCATCGATGCATCACTCGAGGTTGAGCCGCGCAGGCCGGGTTGTATGTAACCACCTTTGCAGGCTGAAGGGTTGTTCGAAAGTAATCCCCCGAGGGGGACGGCGGGGTTACCGGAGCTTCTCCCAAGCGAGCACCCCTGAAGAAAGCCGGGCGTCTGGCCGGGGGTCGCTTGTGCTCGATTTGTATTCCGGTGGGTAACCGGCGGCCGCCTGGTTTCGAACCCGCGAACTCCCGCAGCCGAGGTGGACACTCAACGACGAGGACACGGCTGCGGTGACTTACGGCGCTGCAGCTTTCCAATATCGAACACGGCGCTGGATCGTTGGTAGGACAAGTCAGGCTTAGCTGCTGCACGGGCGCCCGATGGAACGGTCCCTCGAGCAGAGCCCGCTGACGGTCCGCATCGTAAGGGGCCGCGGGCCGTAGGCTGTTGGCGTTCCCGAGCCGAAACTGGTCCTCGTAGAAGTCGCCCGAACCATCAGGGCTAGGGTCAGGCCAGTCAGCGCTAGGCGCCGGGCCATGATCCGAGGAGTGAGAGTAGCTGACGTGTCACCGCTCCGCGTGGCCGGCATGTTCGTACCGTGACCGCGCGCTCGCACCGTGGCCGGCGTGCTCGTACCGTGGCCGGCGTTCTCGTACCGTGGCCGGCGTGCTCGTACCGTGGCCGGCGTGCTCGTACCGTGGCCTGGTTAGCGCCGTGGCCGGTGAGCGCCGTTGCCGGTGAGCGCCGTGGCTTGGTGAGCGCCGTGGCCGGTGCGCGTCGTGGCCGATCACGTCCGGGTCACCATTGTAGGAGGAAACGTGACGGCGGCGAACGAGCCGTGCCGTCGTTCCTACTAAGAAGTCGGCCAGCCGAGCGGAGGCCGCGACGACCAGCGTCTCAAGCTCCTGGAACAACACTGCGCGTCATTATTGTTTTCTTCCTTGACAGTCGGCGCGAAGGCACCGGTTGGGACCGCCGACCAAAGCGCCCCGCGTTGCAGCGTCGGTGGGCGCTACACTGTCATCGTTCCTGAACGACCGCACCCTCAGGGTCCGCGTGGGCCATGCAAGGAGCACTCCCCGTCCGGTGGCAGCAGGCGTACCACAAGGGTCAGTGGTGAGCCCATTTCTCTTCAACCTCGCCCTGGCCCGGTTGCCTGCTGCACTGCCGACCGACCCTCACTACAAGGTGGAGTGCTCCATCTACGCGGATGACATCGCCCTGTGGGTGCGGGGACCGCCGCAGTCAAGCCGCCACGTGCGCCTGGCCCTACAGAGAGCCCTGGACACCACAGCCGCCTACCTGGGAAGCATCGGACTCTCGGTTTCGACGGGGAAGACGGTGGCCCTCCTCGTCCACCCGAGAGCAGCGGCACGGCGCTCAGCTCCCCGGCTGCAGCTGGAAGGCGTGCGCATCCCATGGAATACGACTGTGTCGTACCTTGGGCTGCGCATCGACCACCGGCTAACCTGGCTACCGGCAGTCGGGGCCATGCAGACCCGCCTGCTGCCATCAGGGTCCGCAAGGCCGTGTCGCAGCTCCTTGCCCGTGGAGAGGGCTGCTCGGTCAAGTGGGCCCTGCGGCTCTACGAGGCGGCGGCCACATCACGCCTGCGGTACGCCCTCCCGCTGGTGGCGCTGCCGCCACGCCGCCTCGAAAAGTTGGAGCTGCAGCACCGGGCGGCCATCCGACTCTGCCTGGGCGTCCCCCGGAGCTCCCAGATTGCCGCTACCCTTGCGGAGGCTGGAGCATGGCCCCTGTCGCTCCTCTTCCTGCAGCAGGGGCTAAGGCACGTCGACCGCCTCCACCACGCTCCTGATGGCAGAGGCCTGCTGCATCGCCTCCAGTCCCGGCCATCCTCAAGGATGGGTCAGCTGTGCCGCCTCTACGAGGAGGTGGTGGGCAATCCTCCTGCGAATGCGGTACAGCTGCCCCCACCACAGAGGCCTCCAGTCCCCATCGCCACGGAGCTTCCCGGGACTTCCAAGAGGCGTTCGCCTACCTGCGCCCTGCAGCAGACGGCCGCCTGCCTCCTGGAGGAGACCCTCGGAGGCCACCTCCTGGTGTTCGTCGACGGATCGGTGGTACCGGACACCGGCTCTGCCACGGCGGCCTGCACGGCACCAGCCCTGCAGAAGAGCAGGCAGTGTCGACTGCCCAGACACGCCAGCTCGACTGCAGCGGAGGTGGCAGGCCTCCACCTGGCCGTCGACCTACTCTCCGAGGAACTCCCTGAGGTACCGGCGGCTATCCTCTGCGACTCCAAGGCAGCCCTCCTCGGCCTGCAGAGGCCGGAAAGCGCCAGTCTTGGAGTCGCACTGCTGTCCACCCGGCTGACAGCGCTGCAGGACGCAGGCCACCCGGTGTCCCTGCACTGGATCCCCGCCCACGTAGGGATCCCGGGCAACGAGGCAGCCGACACCCTGGCGAAGGACGCCCACCACATCACTGTGCCCCTCAGTCGGGCCGTGACGGAGGGCGACTTCACAGGACTGAGGCTGCGGCGACACATGGCGACCCACCACCCAGACAAACGGGTGGCACTGGGATGCCCCCCACGTCCACTCCCCAGCGAGGCCTGGCTCGCAGGGAGACCTCGCTCCTTCTCTGGCTCCGCATCGGCTGCAGCTGGACGGCAGCACGCAGCCACCGACTAGGACGAGCGACGTCCCCGGCCTGCTCTTCCTGCGGGGAGCCGGAGACCATCGAGCATCTCCTGCTGGCCTGCCCGGCGTACCTCCAGCAGCGGGGCCCACTCCTGCAGGAGTTCCGCCGCCTGGGCCTCCCCTCTGGCAAGGAGGAAGACGTCCTCTTCCCCGGCTGACACCACCTTCCTGCACTTCGAGGCGTCGTGGAGTACCTTGACTCGACAGGGCTCTCCGCACGCCTCTAAGACATCATTTCTGCAAGCGCGACGGCCTCGCGGCCTCCCATCCCACCTTGGGCCTAACAGGTCCGGAACAACACCCCCTGCAGTCTCTGCGGCACACCAAGGCCTTCCATCCCGGCCTGATACGTGCCGCCACAGCTTGCCGGTTTTGCTTCGCCCAGCCACCCTATCCTCCTTTCTCCCCCACTTACCCCTTCCCGTTGGCGCTGAGCCGTGCTCCCTCAAGGGCTGCAGAAGATAGCGTCAACATTTCCCCTTTCCACATGAACCACTTACTACTGAACTTGACTTGCCACCGCTTTGGGCAGCGCGTTCGAAACGCGTTGAAGGTAAGGTGGAGAGGCCACAGCGTCTTACACCAGCTTCTTACACAGGCCGTAACGCGCTAGCACAAACGCGCTAGAAACGCGGCCTTTCGTTAATGTTGGGTATTTATAGCCATCGTGGTGCGTTTGTCCATGTCCGCTTCGTGGCGTAGTGGGCTAACGCCGCGCGCTCGGAAACGAGGGGTCCCTGGTTCGATTCCGCGCTACGGACACAACTTCGGAATTTTTCTCAGACTGGTTACACACTACTACTACTACTACTACTACGGGGACGGAACGGGTGCCGCCATAAGGAGCTTCGCCCCTAAAAGAAAATTAACTTTCTTGCCGAGGGAGGACTCGAAACCACGTACCCATGGTCCCAAGGCGAGCATCGTAACCACTAGGCTATACAGCCACGCTTGCAGAACGTGTATTTATGTAGATGTCAGCCTAGCCTGGCAGCCTAGCCCCGGGCACCAACAGCCATATCCGTTGGACATATAAAGTTTATTCCTATCCTATCCTTATGTAGATGTAGATGTAGAGCCTTGGAGTTACTGGCACATACCCACTCTGGGGGATTGGCCAAGAACCGGGTAGTTTGTGTATTTATGTGAACCATATGATTGCGTTCAAGCGTCGTCGTCTTCGTCCACAGCTGGCACGTTCCCACGCCCGTGGTCTGCAAGGTGAAGAAGAGGTTTCGCGCACTATGAGAGCGAGCGAGATAGAGAGAAAAATATTGACGGAGCGTGTCTGCTGGAACGCGTTGTCGGCACTGAAACGCGGTGGAACGCGGTGTGGGCATTACAACGCGGTGTCGGTGTTTCAAGCTGCGCTATGCAACGCGCAGTGACGGCCGTAAGTCGGAGACGCGCGAAAAGAAATTATCATCATCATGAGCATTAAGATGAAAAGATAGCGCGCACTTCCGGGACATGCTGGGGTACGACAAAGGAGGTTTAAAAAAGATGGCATTTTTTAAAATGTCCTTGGGCACGACCGCCTAACTACGACCACAACGTCTAACTACCTACCAGGCTAACGTGTCGACAGCGTTGCATTTGTCATTTCCTTTGAGAATAAATTTTACTTACTCAATTTTTGAAATTAATTCGTGTTTTAAGTGAATGTTTAAGCCGCAGGTGATGAGGCAGTTGTGTTAAATACTACTTGGTTCTCAGGCTCCATGAATTGCACAGAAAGTCGATGTTAGGAATTAACTCTGAGGACAAAATTTTTACTAGAAATGATCTCACGAGCACAATCACGAAGGTGCCCCTAGAGATTTGAGCAAATGTCTTTTCTCCCGCGTAAACTGGCAGTATCGCTATACCGGGCATATGGCAGTTCTGAATCCGGTACTGTGTAAACTACTTGGTCGCGCAAGCCCGCTGTATTTTTTCCAGTTCTACGCTCGAAAACTTCTAAACAAAGGTGCTGCCGAGGTTGTAAAGAAAGTGTTTATCCGTGCATTCTCTAAGGTAAGATGGGTGACTGTAAATGTATTCGTCAAATGGTGATATGATTTATATTGCTTCTTGCATTCTAGTGCAAAGTATTCTTTGCTTTATATCAGGCGTTTCATGATAGGTAAGCATCGTGTCTGTTTTTGAACCAAATTCCACAGGTACAGTGTACACGGTGTGCAGTGTAGATTGTGGACCTACGTGAAGCGACGTTTTCGTTGCACGGTTAAATATATGTTGGAAAACAAAACGCAACGCCTACAATTCATTTCTTTTCATTCTATGCAACATGGAATCTCATGGTGTGTTTATTTTTATTCACCGCACATGTCATACATTGTCAATGTCATACATTGGTTATGCTTCAATGTCATACATTGGTTATGCTTCAATGTCATACATTGGTTATGCTTATGAACGACACCGTTCACAAGCTATGCCGAAATTCAAAGAGCAGTTCATGCGAAGGCACACTGTAAGACGTCGATGGAAGAATGGCTTACATAGGTGCATGCAGATCGATGTACGACAGGAAATGCATTATTAGAAAGAAGCAATAGCTCGCGAGCCCCAATAGCTAAATACTTGCACACAGAAAGAATACGGTATTTTCTTGAGTAACCACTGCACCAATATTGTAGAGGACGGTTGCATTAAAAAACGTTAAAATATAATTACTCTAGGAGCAGACGTTATATTTAGGTTGTGAAGTCTTTTTTGCGCAAATACTATTGAAAATGGCTAAAACCAGAAAGCTCAAACATTAAGCTTGTATCTCTGCCACGCAGCCACAAGAACGAGAGCGTTTTTCCGTAAACATCAAATGATAATTAGTCTAAAGTGGACAACATTGATGCAGTGTACACAGCAATAAAATACATCGCTAACTGGAAAATTAGTGATATGTTCCGCCCCTCTGCACCACAGCCCTAAAGATACATATGTTCAAACAGGCACAGCTAGTGTTCAGCAATCGCTTTTTTTCTTTCTCCAAGACATTGCATAAAATATGTCGACACTTTTTCGGAATACAGCATTGCGTTAAGCATGACGAGCAGGGCTAGTGTTCAAGTGCCATTTGCGTACGGTTAACTTTTGGTCTTGTTTTATCGGAATACGGTGTCACTAAATGTCATAGTATTTAATGTCACTAGGTTTCAATTCGCTGAGACCAAAGAGTAGGCACATTTCTGCTTTATTGTCGCTAACACTGTCGAGTGAAATGTAAGTAGCGTTGTCGTGTTTTGTTTATTTTGTGTTTGATGTTGTGCAAGTCAGCGACCGACACGATATGCGTTTGTTTGGTGTACAGCCTCCCGGAGTTTTAACTATATCGCGCGAGAACACTGTGCTGTGGCCGTGCATCCTCCTCGAGGGAACATCATGTTAGACAACGCTTTCAAAGGAGAAAGCTTAGTGCGCCTGAGAGTACTTCCGCCGGTCTGTGCTTATCGCCATTTTGAGGCGCTAAAATGACGCGTGATGGACGCTCGCGCGATATAGTTAAAAGCACTGTAGGCTGTACTTGCAGGTGAGGAATAATCAGTATACTTACTTGCAAAGTGCCGTCGGGTTTTTATTCACTAATATATCTCCCTAACAATGAACCAGGCAAGCTGGAGATTGGAGTTTACCTTCACTCTGCGAACTCGCAAATTTAGGAAGATTTAAAACACGGGAAGAGTGATTTTTGTAGCACAAAAATTAAGGCACCTTGACCACATTATTCCTTCAAATAAAGTATTTCTAGAAGCTTGTGAAAGAAGAAAACAGTTTGTGGACATGCGCTTGGTTGTCTGTTGTTAACGCGGTAGTGACAATTCATTTATCTTTATATAGGCCAAATACAACGCTTCGGCCCCTTCGTAGAAATAGGAACCTCGCCCTGTATTGGTTTTTCCGAAATCTTGGAGAATCATTAGCGGTGACTTCACATTTGTGTGAACGGGATTAGACACTCCGGTATATGCATGTTTCTGCATTTCATTTGGCTGATGATGCAACTGCTGCGTGTGAATTCGTATCATACACTTCGTAGAAAGTTTAATTGCTTTTACCTCTGGGTATTGCGTGCGAAAACCATGATATGATTGCGAGAACTCTGGAATAGTTTTGACCATCTTGGGTTCGTTAACGTGCACTGAATGTACGGTACACGGCCGTTTCTGGATTTACTCCCCATTAAAATGTAGCCCCCGTGGCTGGAATTTGTTCCCGCGCCCTCGGACTGATCACCGCAATGCTACAGCCACGACGCCACAACATCGGGTTGCTGTAAATACGACCGAGTGAAGTGGACTCATCGTCAACGCTACGCTCATGCCTTGGAGGTGGAGCGAGGGCAGCGCCCTGACTTCAGGTGCCTGGCAAGAGCCGTGCGTTCTAATTGAGCTGCTGTGGGCATGCTTTGCTCTAAGCGGTATACCCAACTTAACAATGCCTTCAAATACAGCCATGTACGTTCACAGAGTTAGTAAGAGAAGCACCGGCGAGTACGACTGGCAGCCTTCTAGAACGGCAATGTACTGATTTTTATGGTGCGCCATGTCGCCGCTTCTGACATTTAGGGTGTGCACTCTATGAAATGAAGAATGGTTGATGTCAAATTCGTAAGGTGAAAAATCTTTTTTTCAAAAACACTTTTTTCATCCTAATAGCTTATGATTCTGGTCAGGTCTACCACAATGGCTGACAAACAAGGAGACTGCGCTAGACCTAATCTCATCATATCAGTGCAATCGACATTGCCTCAAACTCTGTATGCGGCTCATGAACTGTCAAGCTTGCACATCCCCACAATGCATCACCACTTTCCAACCATCACTCGCCCGTTCAAATGGAACCTAACTTCTCGCGACAGCAACACCTCACGCCAAGCACTTCTTTACTTTTGTAGACTACTTTCAAATCCGTATGGTGAAAACTCAACGCTTTAAAAACAATCTCTTTTGACCACAATGGCTTATGCTTCAGGTAAGGTCTGACAGAGGCAGCCGCACAATCTCGGTAACTGTGGTAGGCCTAACCTCGTTGTACAATGCGATCGGCGCTGCCTCAAACTCTGTTTGCGCCTCGTGAAGACTCAAGCTTGAGCATCCAGCAATGCATCACCACTTTGCAATCACTAGATCATTCAAAGGGAACGTAACTTCTCGCGACAGCAACAGCTCACGCCAAACGCTACTCGACGCTATGTTCTGCCGTTAATTCCCAGCATGTTCTGTGTGAACAATTATGAACACCTTTTGAGCGGTCTGAACCCAAATACCAGCGCGCAAAGAAGTACGAATGACCCTGCCGAGCAGTATAGCCAGCAATTTCCAACGGCGCGACCTTGATGCGGCTCAATCCGCTACTATCGCAGTGCCGCCACAGTATTTTTCAACGTCGGGCGCCTCACTGCAAAGCATGCGCCGCCCCAGCCGCTCGTCCCACTCAACCGTATTTTAGTACACTTTAGCCACGACCGGTCTTGAGCGCAGCGCATGGATGGAGTAAATGGAGAAAGAATGCTTCTCGTTCCTCCATGGTGCAGCGTAATGCGCTGCTGCTAGGTGGCCGTTTGAGAACATGCGTGCAATCATGGAAGGACGCAGTGCCATATTTCAGCCGCGTGACGAATTATCTTACCGGTCATCGTTTTACCAATTCGCCTTTGAAGAATCAGCAAGTAGCGAACGCGCTTTCACCGTGCTGAAAGCAATAATTACACTGACTTACGTAAGGATTAAAATGACATCCTTTGGTTTGAGGCGACTTCGGTCTTTCTGGTCTTTTACATTCTGTTACAACCACGCAAAATACGACGGAAGAAGAAAAGGGAGGTACACAGGAGTAGCACTGCTAGCTTCCAGCTGCGCCAGCGAAACAGGTTTTTGAAAGTCGAGACGCGCGAGGATAACTCGCTGCACATTACATGCACACCACCAGAAAGTCCGAGCCCGGCCCGGGCCCGCGTCAAAATACCCGAGCCCGGCCCGGGCCCGGGTCAAAAAGCACATGCCGTGCCCGAGCCCGGCCCGAACCCATGACAAAACTGCCCTACCCGGCCCAGCCCAGCCCGCGGGCCGTGCCGGGCCCGGGCTTTCGGGTGAGCCCGATCCCGTGCAGTGGTACGGACGTTATGAGGCTTGCTGTGGGCTCACTTCAATGGTCGCAGGCACATCAACATAAAATTTGCTGAAATGTTCAGAAATGTCCTTTCTGCAGACCGTCTTTAGTAGTTTACACACACTAACACAAAAATGCTAAAGATGTCACCCCTGTATTAGGCGTTAACGAACTTACTTCAAACATTTGTTCAGCAGTCATAGACACGAACAGCTGCTATATGGTCCCCCATTTATAGTGCAAATGCGCTCCGCATTAGTGACAAATTCTCGTAAAGGTCACCAGAGCAAACATTGACACTCTCGAGCCGTGATGAGACAAGTTCAGTTTAGCCAATATTTTGCAGATGCACCTCGGCCAGTAAGAGAACTTTAAAAGCCCTCTGTAAAGGTGGGGGGACAAAGACAGTTAGTAGGAAGCCACTGTGGGCTGGCTCACTTCAGCTGTCGCAGGAAAATAAATGCAAAATTCGCTAAAAAGTTCACAGGTGTCTTAGCCACCAAGGAAGTTTCTCTACGCTTTAAGCAGCTAGGCTTGCTTCAGTTGTCGCACACAGTAAAAAAATACTAAATATTTGAGAGATACGTTGAGCTTTAATAAAATTACTATTGCTTCAGCAGTTACCTACACAAAACAATACACAGTGTAGCGAAGCGTTGGAACTCTGAAGTGGCTCGTCCGCTCCAGCGCCTCCTAGTGGGTCGTTTTCTGCGGCTCTCGAGCGTCGCTCGTGCAGAGAGTCCGTGCTGCGCTTTTTGGACTGTCGCCCTTGCGCTGCTTTAAGTGCCGTCCAATAAACACCCTTATAAATTGGTGGAGAGTGCTGTACCCTGAAAACCGCTCCGAAACCCCTTCAATGCCCCTGGAGCTTCGATCCCGTGCACTAACATCTGCCATGCTGCAAGACGCCTCCCAGCAAACGCCTCCTTCCGCACCCGCCTGTCCCGGTGTCCCTCGCCATCGCGACCCACCTATCTTCACTGGCGCGGATGGCACCGACGTGGAGGACTGGCTGGCTATCTACGAGCGCGTGAGTGTACCCAACAAATGGGACGAGGTAGGAAAATTGAGCAACTTGGTATTTTACCTGGCGGGAGTAACAAGTCTGTGGTACAACAACCACGAATCCGATTTCCCGACCTGGTCCGCTTTCAAAACTGCCATTATCGACGTGTTTGGCCACCCTGCTGCTCGTAAGCTGCAAGTAGAACAGCATTTGCGCGAACGAGCTCAGCAGGCCGGGGAATCTTTCACAAGTTACATAGAGGACATTCTGGAATTGTGCAAGAAAACAAACGCGACCATGTCCGAGTTGGATAAGATCAAAACTGTCACGAAAGGCATCGACGACGACGCCTTCACCATGCTCCTCGCCAAAAATCCTCGCACGGTGGCAGAGCTAATAACTCTGTGCAAGAGTTATGAGGAGCTACGCCGGCAGCGGTAGTTGACCCGTCGGCGGCCAGCACGGGACGCAGATCTCGCTGGCTTGTCAACCGTTTCTGACCACACCACCTTGCTGGCAGAAATGAAGACTTTTGTGCGTGAACAAATTGCAGGCTAGCTCTCTCTGCTGCCCTTTGCTCACCCGCCGCATGTGGAACAGCTATCAACCACACTCCCGCCTCCCCTCCGCCGAGTGTTTGAACAGGAAATCGCCCAAGTCATGCCCGAATATCACCAGCGCCCTTCGGCACCGGCGTCACTTAGCTACGCTCAAGTTGCCGCCAGGCCGGCCCAAACATCTCTGCGGCTGCTCCGTTTAGTTACGCCGAAGCCGTCGCTGGACCTCAGTCGTTCGAAGCGGTTGTGCTGCCTACGTACGCCGATGTCACTAGGCTCCGTCTGCAGCCCACCAGGCAGCCATATCAGCAGCCGCTACGTCCATGGCGTCCTGAGCCATGGGTTGGACCCTCTCCGGCAAGCCGTTGGCGCACTTCCGACAACCGTCCCATATGCTCTGCGTGTGGTTACGCCGGCCATGTTGCACGTTTTTTCAATCGCGTGCAGTCGCCTCGAGTCACGTCACCCCTCATGAGCAAGTCCAGCCGCCCTAATTACGAACCACCGCCGCCTGTGTCACCGACGTTACGCCCAGCTCCTTCTACCCGCCGTTCGCCATCTCCACGACGTCGCTCATTGTCGCCGATGCGGCCACGTCAGGTCGCACGAGATCGGAAAAACTAGTCGTTGCAGTCCACGAGGCAAGGGCTGCGACGCTATCAAACTGTGAAAGCCCTCAGCAGAGACCATCGAACATAATAGACCTGTTTGTAGATGGTGTTCGCGCATCTGCCGTATAACACTGGAGCCGCCGTATCCGTTATGGACGCCAAACTTAGCCGTTCCCTACGAAACGTGACGACGCGAATTTCGGGGCTATCCCTTCGTACGGCTAGCGCCCAAAGTATTCACCCAACAGCAGTTTGCACAGCTCGCGTCGTCATTCGGGACGCCACGTATGCGGTCGAATTCATCATCATTCCTGCATGCTCGCACGACATCATCCTGGGATGGGATTATTTTCTCTCCCGCCACAACGCCGTCATTCATTGCACACCCGCCGAAATAGAACTCTCGCCGTTCTCAGAGATGACGCCAGCAGACAGACCATCGCTTTCGAACAAGATACTCGTGGCAGACGATACTCAAGTGCCTCCGAACGCGTCAGCCGCTGTGTCAGTGTACTGCGACGGTCTCTGCGACACAATTTCACTCCTTTCGCCATCTGACGGCGTTGGCACTAAGAAAGGATTGTTGGTGCCCTTTGCGACAGTGCAAATCACTCACGGTGACAGCGCTATTTTTTTAGCCATCCATCCCCATTTACTGTCACATTGCTGCGAGGGGAATGTCTCAGCTGAGTGGAGCCCCTCGACGACGCACAAGTTGTCGACGCACCCTAAGCATAGCAACCCCTTTATATCGTGCTTACACATGCAAAAGCATGAATATACTTTCATGATCAGTAAGCTTTCTTTGTTGTCATTGCAGGACGAGAGGGTTCCGCTTACCCCCTGTGTGGTGTATTCTCGCCCCAACCTGGAACAGGCACAGTTTCTCCACCTCTGTGTCGACAAGGAGCGGCTGTTCATGGTCAAAAATGCGGAGGAAGGGGTCATCGCAATCATGAGTGCATTTTAGGGGCGAAGCTCCTTAAGGCGGCACCCGTTCGTCCCTCGTCGTAGTAGTAGTGTGTAACCAGTCTGAGAAAAATGAGAAAAAAAAATCCGAAGTTGTGTCCGTAACGCGGAATCGAACCAGGGACCCCTCGCTTCCGAGCGCGCGGCGTTAGCCCACTACGCCACGAAGCTTTTTTTCTTTCTTTTTTTCTTTATTGCCGAAATAACACGTTACAGGGAGCAAAACGTGGCAGCCAGACTTTGGCTACCGCGGCATTAAAATCTTTTCATACAAGCCAACACATCAAATACAGGGATCCAGTCTGGTGGATCGGCTAGATCACGATACACATCTCGCACACGCACAACACTTTCGATAAAATGTTCGCGAACAGGGCGTACATTTTCATCAGCATGCCGATATTCCATTCTCGTTTTCCACAAGGCGTGGAGTCCCAGGACCATGATCAAATCGTACGGAATATCCTCGGATACGTCTACCGGCAAGAAACGAATGCCATATGGGTCAAGAGGTAATTGTTTCTTTAATGTGCGCTGAAGCACATCCCAGTGAAAGATTGGGTCCCAACAATCTAGAAATGCGTGCTCGATCGTTTCTGGTTTCTTGCATAAGGAGCAGTCAGTAGTCCAGGGTACAAAGATGCCTTTATCTTTAAGCCAGGTTTTAACAGCTAGTGTGTTCGTGTGCAACTGAAAGAAGAAGGTTTTAACTGATGGTTGTATAGGCATTTTCTTTACTCGTTTGAGCACATCCTGTCCTGGGCCTCCGCTATGTGGGATACGGTACAAGGGCTCTGGGAGCATGTTTTCCACTAGGTCCTTATATAGTTTTTCCTTCCTAACATTAAATAAATACTCTAAAGAAAATCGTGCGTTCAGCAACCTGAACGAGAGAACCACTTCGCGTAGGTACCCGGTTACAGAACCGTTAATCATTTCACGCGACGACACTATAAGTTCCGGGAGTAGTCGCCGCAGCCTCATTTGCATGACAGTACGGAGGAACTGGTGATTTTGATCCCGTAAATACACAAATCGTGAGACAACCTGTCTCAAAAACAAATGAACAAGACCAAGCCCTCCTTTCTTAACAGGGCGAAACAAATTCGTTCGGCTAGTCCGCTCCCAGGTGGATGCCCAAATAAAAACAGCAAAAACACGGTGGAGTTTTTGTATGCTAATTCGGGATGCACATAACACATTCATCACATACCAGATTTTCGAAATGAGAAAAATGTTGCAGACAGTAGCCCGTGAAAAAATAGACAATTGCCTGCCTTGCCACGCAGTAGACTTTTCTTTCGCGCATTGCGCCTGGTCAGACCAGTACGCTTCTGGCTCACGATAAGATTCAAGTGGCACGCCTAGGTAACGCGTTGGAGTTGTCGACCAACGTAAGCGAGAGAAGTGCTCTGGCGTGACATTCCAGTCGCCATGCCAAAACCCGTAACTCTTATCCCAGTTTATTTGGGCACCGGTGCAGTCACAAAATTCACAAACGATATTAGTGGCTTGTTTGATGCTCTCACTGTCCGAGCAGAATACGGCAACATCATCTGCGTAAGCCAACATCTTGAAGTGTGCTGTCTGCAGCCTGAAGCCCGTAATAGCTTCACTGTGGTCAATGGCCAAACAGAGCGGTTCGAGATAAAGTGCGAACAGCAAAGGTGACAAAGGGCATCCTTGCCTCACTGAGGAGCGAACGTTCACGCTCTCCGTAAGGTCACCGTTGACTATAATACGCGTGGTGCAGTTCGTGTACGCCATTCTTACGCCTTCTAGTATTACATGGCCAACATTTGAGTGTTCTAGAATGCCGAATAAAACCTCGTGCGAGACACGGTCAAAAGCTTTTGCCAGGTCGAGCTGCATCATTGCCACGCGTTCGCCTAAAACATCACAACATTCAAGCACACTTCGTGCTACGTGTATGTTTGTCGCTATGCTGCGGCCTTTAATACCACAAGTCTGATGTGGCCCTACCAGTTTTGTAATAACCCCCTGGAGTCTTCTGGCTAACACCTTCATAAATATTTTATAGTCAACGTTAGCGAGGCTGATCGGACGATAAGAACCCACAGAGAGACGTTTTTCCGGGTCATCACTTTTGGGTATCAGCACAACGTGTGATCTTCTGAAAGATAGCGGAACTCGCTTGCTGTCATAAGCTTCAGCGAAAACATTAAGCAACAAGGGAGCGACCCTACCTTTAAAGGCTTTGTAGAAGGCGGCCCCAAGGCCATCGGGCCCGGGCGCTTTGCCCGGCGTCAAGTCGCCGATTGCATCCTCGACTTCCCGAAGAGTAATCTGCTCTTCCAAACGTGCTTTAACGTCGTCGTCCAGCTTCGGCATAAACAGTAAAAATCTCTCCCGGAACCCTTCCATATTGTTCCTTTGTTGTCCAAGCAGCACAGTAAAATGATCAGCTATCACGCGCATGAACACCTTCCTATCCGACGTCATATCGTTGCCACTAGCTATTTGACTGATTTCTTTCTGGCACGCATATCTCTTTTCATCAGACAACGCCCGCTTCGTTGGTCTTTCACCTACCCACAATTTTTCTGCTCTTGCCCGTATTATCGCGGCCTTATACTTCTCAGCGTCAATTTGCTCCAGTTGGCTCTTCACGTCTCTCATTTCCTTCTTAAAAACACCAGGCTGTGTGTTTTCCATGCAAGTAAAATATTCAAGCTGCTCGCGAAGCTCTCGTTCACTTTGGTTCCGCTTATACTTGAGGGCACTACCTCTTTCGATGGCAGCTATTTTAACTCTTTGCTTAAATTCCTCCCATTCGGCCGCTAGATTTGTTGACTGCGCAGCGCATAGCTTGTCCAGTTCATCCGTCATTACTATAACGAACTTTTCGTCCTCCAGGAGCTTCACATTAAATTTCCAGAGGTTCCAATTCAAACGTGTTTTCGCCTGCCCTCTGCCAAACCCGGCAATAACTAAACAATGGTCGCTAAAAGAAATCGGTTTCACATCGTACGCGGTGCACAACGCAACTAGTTCAGCTGAGACATAGATTCTATCCAACCTTGCATGGCTATCTCGCTGAAAGTGGGTATAAATCGGGCGAGTACCATTGGAAAAAACGTTGCCCACGTCATCTAAACCGTGATCATGTACTATCTCCGATAACAACTCGGCGCTCTTATCACGGATACGGCTCTTTTTGGATCGATCTTCAGCTGCACAAACACAGTTGAAGTCGCCTAGGAGTAATAGCACTTTATCACAGTTTAGGTACGTTTGAAACCTCTAAAAAAAATGTGCGATCTCTTTCAACATTCGGTGCATAAGCGCACACAACGCGGTAACTCACACCCGAAAGACTTAGATCCACCACTAAAAGGCGGCCAGATTGGCATGACTCAACCATTTGTATGCAACTACAAAAGTCGTTACGTATGAAAATGGCACAACCACCAGAACTGCCAACAGCATGACAAAAATGTACATTGAAATGAGGACGAAAAACGGACACCATTCGGTCGGCTACTTCCGGTTTCTCTATTTTAGTCTCCTGAACTGCGACCAAGTCCAAATCGTTTTCGAGCAGTAAGCGGCTTAACTGGCACTGTCGCCTTCTAGCGCTTAGCCCTCGTACATTCAGGGTTGCTACGCGCAAGCTCGCTTCAGTTAACAGGGCCATGACTGCAAATTATGTTGCCCTTCCGAATGCTGTCCGTTGCGAAGAACAAACCATAGATGAAACTTATTGCCATATTTTCCTCACAGGATGACACCGCGAAACTAAACCCGGCCAGCGGCCGTAAAGCTGTCGCGTCTGGAGAGCAGCGCAAGAAAAGTGATGCACATTCCACGAAGCACACATATACACAAGCACCACGATGGCAATAAATACCCAACATTAACGAAAGGCCGCGTTTCTAGCGCGTTTCTAACGCGTTTGTGCTAGCGCGTTACGGCCCGTGTAAGAAGCTGGTGTAAGACGCTGTGGCCTCTCCGCCTTACCTTCAACGCGTTTCGAACGCGCTGCCCAAGGCGGTGACAAGTCAAGTTCAAGTCGAGGAGCGTTTATCAATACGGGGGGTATACTCTCTCAGCAGTCATGTGATGGCGTCGGCAAACGCGGTGCACGTTCCGGCATGTGTAAATGGCTGCGTAAGACGCTGTGGCCGCTCCCCCTTACTAGAGAGTACTGCACGTCTCTAACGCGTTTGTGCTAGCGTCCCCTTAAGCGGGAGATCCGATGATTCCCTCCGGAGCTTCGCCCACTCATCATCATTCACCCCGTGGATATGCTGTGATTTTTTTTGTATTGAACATAGTATATGGACATAAATCCTTGAACACCAGTGCAGTACTGAAACGATTGTTTTTTTGGTTTGAATACAGCAATGCCAAGAGTGGTTGTTACAAAGTTTGTGAACAGAGTTGTGCAGGCAAGGCGACGCCGAGGTTCATGTACAGAGGGGTCCACTGTTAAAGGGAACACCGGAACGCTGTGGCGTCTGCACGGCGCCACCGCCAGTCGGCGGTCGCAACGAGTGTCGCGCAGGCGCAGTGACCGCTGTGGGCGGTGCTCTTTCGTCGTCTGCTACGGTCAGCTGCCGCGCTTCGTTTGGTCGCTAAGCAAACAGCTCGCGCAATTCGTGCTTGAACGCAGCCACTTTCCTTCCAGTTCAAAGGAAAATGATTTGATTGATGCATAATCACATAAATGCCCTTAACATCAGCAGCAATGGCCGTGCCGTCTTTTGTTCGCCTTCTCGTTTCATAAATATTTTTTGCCCACCTCAAAAAATGTTTACTGTGCACATCGATTCCCATGATTCAACGATAACTCGTGTGATAGCTCTTTAAGAATAATATGCTCGTTAAAGGCCCTTGTGCATTCTTTGTGCAGCCTATGCGCTGCAGCGACCCGAATATGCAGTAGTAGAAATGAGATGAGCACTACACACGGAGAAGTATTCTCTAATATAGCCATGCCAGAAAGAGACATACATAAAAAATGATCAAATTTGTCTTGTAAGCTGAAACGGCAAAAATGTCTGCTTGTTAATATTTTGCTTCGTCTAATTTTCCTTCAGCTTTGCAATAGCTGGCTATCAGTGTGTGGCCATTCACTCACCGACCACCATTAAAAAGGCGTGGTCGGCTTGCTTCTCTACTATCCGAAGCGCGGCAGCAGACGGTAGCAGATGACAAAAGAGCACCGCCCACAGCGTTCACTGCGCCTGCGCGAAACTTGCTGCAGCCACCGGCCAGTGGTGGCACCGAGCAGACGCCACGTGCTCCGGTGTTCCCTTTAACAGTGGACCCTTCTGTACATTAACACATGGATGCTAGCCTGACAATTTTGTGCAATAGCTTGAGCAATAGTTTTGTGCAATTTTTAATGTAACATTGTCTTTTTAATCACGATAATAGCATCATCCACTAACTTTTTTCCGCTGCCTCTGTGCCAACCACATTAGAGACTGCACCTTTCTTTTTTTTTGGATGACTTGGCAGACAATGTAATAGTGCCCAGGTTTAGGTCAGCGAAAAAAAAACGTGGTCTACACGGATTTATCAAAAACGTTGCTGGGTGTTGCTATGTGCTGATCAGAAGAGTACTATACGTCTCGATCTTATTGGGTCTGCCTTAACATTAATGTGTGCGAAACAATTGTCAGCAGTCTTGTACAAAGATTATAGCTTGCTTGCTCTTCCTAAACATAGTTTGTTTATGAAACTTATTTGCCAGCCAGGAGCCACGGAACAATGTCCCAGATTAAAAGCACTGCATGGTACAACTGTAACGTTTGTATTCACTTATAGGGTACATGAACACTGGCAGCCAGTGCTTAACTTTTCGTAGCACACTACTTAGTTAATATGTTGTATGTTGCGGATGTGTTGCATAGTGGAACCTGCCCAATACAAGTGAAATTTTTTGTGGTTTGACTGTCCTTTTATGAACAAAGTTTTATGTTGTGTATAACTTTATTTAGCAGCTTAGATCTGACATACTAGTCAAAACTTAACAGAACATCCAGTTTTTACAAGGTTTTCCAAGGTTTTTACAAAGTTTGGATTAAAAATATTGCGTGAGACAATTATCAGGCTGAAGTACCGTTACACTGTCATGAATATCGGCAGCCTTTGGTTAACTTTTATTAATCTGCTGACAGGCTGCAGTATCTTTAGCTCGTTTATTTTTGTACATGTGTTGCCAAATGCCTCATCCGAGTGAAAGCTAGTCTCTTTATATACTATATATACTGATGTTTCTACAAAGAATTTACGTAACAATTAAAAATAGGCATTCTGAAGTATAAGGACGGTTTTTTAGAACATATGATGTCAGCGGTGCCAATAATGGGTGGATGGGTGATATATGGTAATAAGTTGCTAATTAACAAAAATCAAATTTGTTTTACTGTTAGTTTCAGAGGAATCGTAACTGGGAAATTACAGCAAGCTCTCTGCACACGACATGTCAACTTTTGGATCTGACAAAGTGCGATTGCCCGCAGAACTGTGGCGTGATGAATTTTGGCTGTCGTAGCATGCGAAACTGAAACTGGGATGCTGCTCAAACTAAAGGCAACATTCTGCTTACGTCGGCCAGCAGCGGGCAGCCAGTGCGCTGCACGGAGCCCCATTGCTGCCCGCTGTTGGGTGATGTCAGCAGAACGTCATCTCGAAGGGCGTGTCTTTGTGCTCACTGCAGCCTTGGGTACAGTTTTGCGTGCTGTGATAGCCGAAGTTCATCGTTACACAATTGTGCGGGTAATTGCACTTTTTTCCAGATTCTAAAGTCTATATGTCTTGTGCAGAGAGCTTGCTTCAATTTATCAATTACGGCGCGTCCACTCAAATTAAAAGTAAAATGTATTTTATTTTGGTTTATTAGGAACTAATTAATATCTATCACCCATCACCTCATGGTCGACAATGTTGGCGGCATGTCTCCGAAGGAACCGTTGTTTTATTTCAGAACGGCTCTTTTTACATATCAGCATAAGTCTTTGTAGAAACACCCTTATAAAGTTGTGTGATATTACTGTTGAACAAATCTGATTGTGTACTCAGGTGAAAAATGCACAAATGATGAGTGAGTGAGTGAAACAACTTTATTTAGACCAGCGGATTGAGGCCTGGGCCTAGGCCGCGCCAGGGGCGGTAGAGAGACCCTGTCTCCCGGCCGCCTCTCGAGTTCGCTGGATGGCCCATAGCTGATCTTTCAGATCTGAGCTGATCAGCGCGGCTTTCCACCGCTCCCCAAGCTGTTCTGGGGAGACTGCATATTCATCCTGAACATGTACGCAATCCCATAGAATGTGTTCTAGGGTGGCCTGTTCTGTCCTACATAATTTGCACAAGTCATCTGGGTATAGTTCGGGGTAGATGTGATGTAGGTGCACCGAAGGGCAGATATATACGTGGTGTTACCTCTGTTAATGTACTATAATTTTTTTTGTGTGAAGGCCACCACAGAGTTTTTTTTCGAATGGCTGCTCTGCTTTTACTCACTCGTACTCGGTATATAGTATACCACAGATATACTGTGATCCATGTGAATTACTGTGATCAGTTGCAAACCGTACTGTTAACAGCAGTGATACTTTACAAATGGTGTTTGTATTTTATTGCTTCTTGTATGAATACAATAAAGTTTATTCACATTTGCTTTCAAATCGTAACATATAGGTCTCATATACACGTTTCGCAATTTAGTTACGCTTTGCATTTTTGTACAAATGCAGCATGAGCATGAGTGTTTGTAATTTCTGTCATCACGTTTCAGCGTAATTTGTCGGCAGGCCTGCTCTCATAGAATATCAGAAGTGACATGAGCAGCGGCAGTTTAGAAACACTCCGTCAAAGGAACGTTTTTTGTTTAATCCTACGCTATCACTACGCTGGCCTCTGTGAGCTTTTGACGACTGGGCTGTTCCTGAATAGGGGAATTCTTGGGACCGTCTCGGCGCTGGTCACAGACTGCGTAAAAGGTGCCTGCCGTTGTGGGTCCATTGTTGTGAGTGAATGAACGAATGAATAAACTTTATTGTACCAAGGGTGGTGTGGTTAATCGCGGTGCAGCCCTCTTAATTGTAGCGCCCCACTGCCGCGGCGGCTCGCCAAGCCGGGTCCAGGGTCGCCAGTTGGTTTCCCAGTGCCATCTCGGAAAGCCGTACCTCCCAAGACCTCCCAAGACCATTGTCGTAGGCATTTAGACTTGACAAAAGGGCGTAAAAAATCATTGCCCCCCACCTTTGATGAAATTGCCATCGCTTCCAGATAAATGGTTAGGGTTTAGTAGGTATAATTATCGCTGCATTTGAGCACTTCACGCACATTCACCGTCCTGAGAGAGCCGAGAAACTGCTTGTATACTTAGTGCGTGAGGCCGCTTATTCTGCACGTTTGGGAGATGAGCGGCTTAACACGTTCTCACCATAGAGTACAGGGCTGGTTTTCGCTCAGTGATACGATAAATCGTGGCCGCGATTACGATATCGAACTTTCTAAGCACACAGTGGCATAAAACATCAACAACAAACATCCCACTAACCCGCATAAATTAAACACAAGAAAAAAACACAAATATGCCACTAAACAATTAAGTACACGATTGCAGTTCCAAGATATAACAGCACTGCAGCGTCGCTGTGTTTTGAATTGAGACTCACAAAGTCCGCAATATACAGCGCCAGTTGGGGAGGAACGGTCACGCCTATCCCGTTGTCATGGCACTAATATTACGGTGGCTTCCTTGAACTGCTGGGAAAACTGGACAACGTATGCGCGTTACCATGCATTGCTGAATCCCTTCCTATGTCACACTGTCAAGTCATATCGCTGGAAATCCAGCGCATATCTTGTGAATCTGCCTCGTGTGGCGTGTGGAGTCGAAGTTGTCAGGTACGACAACGTATTGTGGTCGGTAAAGACGTTTATTGTGGCACCAAAAAAGTTACAGTGATGATGCACTTCGAGAACGCGGGTGAGGTGCAAGTCGACCCCCCCCCCCCCCCACCCCGCATTGGAAGTACGGCCCGTTTCCCCTTGCTTTCCGCGCTTGCGCATGCGACATTGTGCTGCCATCGTCGGCTCACCATAGCAAGCGTTAATTCGCAGACAGCGTACGATGTCATCACGAGGCGAACCCTGGACATCCGTATCGCAAACAAAGTCTGTACCAACTGCCAGAGGAGGTCAACCCAGCACCCCTTCGCCCCTTCACTCAACATCACCTAGACTGTCCTCTCGGTGCCGTTGTTTTGCGCCGAGCTCAGCGCGCTCATTCGTACTTTCCCCGGCGTGCGATTTCTTCACCTCCAGGCGTCTTCCTCGTCCGGGCTTGAAGAGACATTCGCCGATTGCAATAGCTGTCCAGATTACGCTTTCGCGTAAAAGCTAGCAGTCTAACTTCTTCAGCAGTCCAACACTATGGCGAACGCTTGCCTTTTAATTATCGACTATGGCATCTGGGTCGGCATGAAGCGCTGGTTTGCAAAAGCGATAGGCTTCTACTTTGCCTTTTGTTTTAGACAAGCTCGTTGGGGTTGCACATTCAGGATTTTCTGCAAGGTGCATTCGCCACAAAGGCAAAAGGCACTAATTCGCCTGAAGCACCACGTAGGCACGACTTTCCATGAGCAGCATCAGAACACTGGGTAGAGGCGGCTTCACGGAACCGCGCTCATTACGTTCCCATTATTCGCTGGGCAGTCGCCTTTCCTTCCCTGATAGAGTGAGCAGCTATTGTAGCTGCATACCAGATGACTCACTATGTCCCTCTGCTTACCATACGCGTTCAGCGATGCGGTTAGGTGGGCGCTACCATGCCTCAATCTTTGCTAAATTCATTTCGCGATGCGCGTCCCGCCGATTCCCAATCTCAGCAAGTGCCTAAACTTGGGATTTACCATCCGTTTTTCACGCTCTCTGGCTGGATGCTGACATTTGCACATTCACTTATGACGCATGAGCACTTAGCACGTTTGATACTAGGCAGCTCGACTGCGTCCGTCTATCTCCTCTTGCACCTACGTCTGTTCTGTTTAGCGTGCTCTTCAGAGCCTGCGGCATCGGTGCACGCACTCGAAATTACATTGCCCTTTCAGGTTTCTAAATGTGTCTGACTTTCTAACAACCATGACCAGAGTTTACCTTTGCTTAAGCCAACTCGTCATGAAGCCTACCTTAGGCTGGCCTTGCGCTGTCACAGCAGTCGACAGCATGCGGAGCTTCTCGCTGCTCTTCGAGCTGGAGGAAAAGAAACTTTATTTAAAGCCAGCACTAAGGCCCAGTAAAGAGAGCTTTCTCCATTAGGGCCGTTGATGATCCGCCGTGTCCGAGAGAAGTCAATCACTCCAGTAAGGAGGGGGAGGGTAAGGCAATTAAGGAGAGGAAATCGCAGTCTTATATAAGTAAAAGATGTGTTCTCTATCTGCCCTTATGTCCGGCCAGTTGCGGCAGTGAGAAGTTGTAGAGCATTAGGGGGGTGCAGAAGAGTGTTAGTTTGAACTTTGCGAAGGACATGCGCTGGTCCCGTGCTGAGTGAAGGATGAGGTTGAGGTTGGGATGAAATGGTGCGGTTTTTCTTGATCTTTTTGTAGTGTTCAGCTATTAGCTCTTCTTGCGTGACGGCGTCTTCTACTGACGTTGGATCTGGCCAGGGAATCGAGGGCGCCTAGAGGTTAATTTTGCGGGAACGTTGATGAACCAGCTTATTTTCGTCGATCCCAGCATGACCAGGTTCCAAATGCAGGGTGATTGTAATGTTCGGGTTGAGATTAAAGGATCCTATTAGAATGTCATGTAGGTGGGTTTCCAGTAGTCGGCGTTGTATGCTGCGAATCGCTCTGAGGGAGTAGGTATAAATGTTGATGTTCTTAGACGGGTGCTTCGTGAGTAGAGAGGCTTCTTGTATGGCACATATTATCGCGTGATTTTCTAGAGTGGGAATGTTGGGAGGGTTGGAAAATGGCCAAGCTCTTTGGGTGATCGGTGCTGCATGTCCGGGTGCATATATTGCGCACGCGTATGACTCCATGTTAGAGCATGTGGCGTCCGTGTATATCGTGATGTCATTCCTCTCTCTGTGGAGATGTTTTGCTTGCGCTTGACGTCGACCATCATGAAGGTGTGGCGTCATAATTTTGGTATGTTTGGAAATCCAATGTTGCGTGGTAGGCAAGGGCTTTGATTATGGGGGCGATCCCTTCTCGTTTCAGTCTGTCAGATCATTGCTCTGCACAATTGCAGCGCGCTACTTGTTTGTCTCGGTGTTGCTGTGTTAGTTCGGCGAGAGTCTGAAAGAGGCCCGTGTGTTGAAGGCGCTGATTGAGGTTGGCCTCTTCTTCTACAACAGCATTGCGACATGGCGAAGCAAATGTTTCTCTGCTCAGTCACTGTGTGTGACAACTACTGGTACCACAGCCTTTTCAGTGCTCCCAGAACTAGTTCTGTCAATGCAATCTTTATACATAATAGTTTTGGCTTGTTCATTCTCGTCTTGGCCTTTGCATTCGGCGTGGCTTGCAACATCAAAGTGCCTGAGCAAAGTCTTCTTACTCCTGCCGTAGTCGCGCGCTTTTGCACCGGACAAGCACTTATAATACAGGAGATACCAGATGGGAGCAGTGTTTCTACTCTCTCGGTGAATGAGCCGTCTGACACCCTCTTTCTCGCACACATGTTAAAACCATCGAGGAAGCTAAGTACATCCTCGGCTGTGACGAATGTTTGGAGTTGGCGTCGTGCTATCTAAGCATCTGACCCTCTCGCTCAAGTTATTTGATCGAAAGAGCGTGCCGTCGTGGTGCCTCTTGCTCGCCCTTCTCTGCTTCTTGTCATAGCTTCTATCGATCGCCACGATCGGAACGAGTGCTGGACAACACAGCATCGAGACGTTCAGCACTCAAACTTGTCTGCAACAGCCTATTCTACTCCATCTCAAGTTGAAGCTTATGAATGTGAAGTTCGAGCGTTCTCGTATCTTCTGCAATTTTCAAGCTCTGAGATGCCTGCTGCGGCCATTTCTATCTCTGAGTGGCGCTGTAGCCATATCTGACTTATCAGATTTGAGAAAATCATCATTAGACTCCATCATCTCTGTGCCCCCGCGTGTCCTCACCATGTGCTCTACACATCAACAGCCATGCCAACTTGAGAAATAATTAAGAAATTCTGCTCAGCTGTTGCTGGATGCACTGTCTTCCCTGGATCTCCTCCACTGTGCGGCAATTGGCTCCTGTGGGATCTTCTCGACGCTGCGAGAGGTGGCCGTTGAATGGCTTGATCTTCTTACCACTGTTACAGTATTTAATTCTGTAGAGATCGCCGAATCCTGTCCGACTGCGCCAGTATAGTAAGTTGTGTCTCCTTGAAGTTCATCGAGTCTCCTCAAGGTGATGAGCATCGTTGATAAAGTAGGAGGCTGGTTGGCGGTAACAAAATTGGATATATATTGCAGCGAAAATATATACAGACAAATGCGGAGTTTGAAAAGGAGCACTTATGAAAAACACGAGTGTAAACGGCGCCTTACTCTTCTATTTTTTCTAAATTAGAGCCTACGACAACTGTCCCTACATACGATGAACTGAGTCTCACTTTTCGACTAGCAAATGGTGACGCCCCAGACCCAGACTAGCATTGCATCACATGGAGTTTACTTATCTACCAGCTTGCTGATCACAGCGTAGACTGAAAGGAAGAAGTTCCCGACTGCCTTAAATACACTCCAGTAAATAATAAAAAAATGAGCGTAGCTTGCACTTGTGGCCCAGTGCTAAAGACAGCTAAGCTGATGGGCACCCAGCTAGTCCTGGCTTTTAGGCTAGGTTAAGCACTACCAAGTCTACCCCAGCATTTTCCGGAAGTTATTGATCATTGATCAACTATCGATTAGTGATTGATTGGCTATGAATTGGGTATCGGAATGTATTCACCACGTATTTGTGCTAGACTAAGCACTACCAAAACATCCCCAGCATTTCCCGGAATTTATTGATTATTGATCGATTATGAATTAGCTATTGATTGACTATTCATTGACTATCGCAAGGTATTGACCACGTTATTTGGCTAGGCTATGCTATACCAAGTCATAATCATCATCATCAGTCTATATTTATGTCCAGTGCAGGACGAAGGCCTCTCCCTGTGATCTCCAATTATTATTATTATTAGGTGTTTATTAGGCGCTGAAATACTGCCTTCTTGCTGACGATGTCATCGCTTCCACATTCATGGGTAGGGTTTTGTAGGTAATTACTCCTGCATTCGAGCTCTTCACGTCAGTCAATCGTGCAGAGAGAGCCTAGAAATTGATTGTATACTGAGCACGTCACGCCGCATATTGTGCAAGTTAGAGAGATGAGCGGCTTAACAATTTTATTTTGCGCTATCTGTTCTAGTCAGTGACTTCGTGCACGAGGGACCTTTGTAAGAAGCTACGCATATTAGCGATTGTTGCCACTGAAGCAGGCGGCCCTACAAATCGACATCTTGCGTAGTTTTGAACTGAATATTTCGGCAAATTGAACTCTTATATAGGGTACTTTTTATGTGGTCCCTTGGTTTTCCGTTTAATGAGAGTCCACTGAGCATGGTGTGACGTAAAGTGCTCTCGAGAAATTAGGAAACATAGCGGATAACGGCTGTGTACCATTTTCGCAGGCTTGCCGAAGGAATTTTTACTGTGACCATTTACGAGTTACATAAAAACTGTAGATGAAATTTCCCCGTCGGCGTTGAAGTGACGTTCCTTATAGAGAGCAAGTGCGATAGGGTCACACCTCGCGCTCCGGATGCTGTGTTTGTGAAGGAAAGCGAGCGAGGGTTAGCCGATAAGGAGAGTGGCTTAATGCGCGCCCTCCTCCATCGTACCCGGTGGTGGAGGTCTGATGGTCGAACGCAAGCTAAAGAGGGGCAAGGGGGCGTGGAGACGGCCGGCCGTGTCTGCGCGTAGTGCTCCGTGCAGTTTAGCGCATACGCTGGTCGCACTGTATTTTGGAGGCCATCTTCGTCGGGGCCATAGATCAGGCGAGCCAAGAGGGCTCGTCGCTTCATATGCACTGTCTTTTCGCGCGCTTAGTGTTGGAGATCGCGTAATCCCACGTGTCGGACAGGTGTTGAAGCGAGGGGCAGATCCAAGGTTCCCTTCCTGATGTCGGCGTTCTTCACCGTGCCGCGTTGTTCACGTTTGCGTGTGCGGGCGCGACACTGTGCTTGCAAATTGAACTAATGAGCGACAGTTTAGTGCGAGTTATACTCCCGCTAAAGCTATGAACTATTTGTAATTGTTTAGTACTTTCCTATCGGAATGAATTGCTTCGCCTTCTGGACGAAACTGGGACTTTATTTTTACAGAAGCTGCTCTTGAAACACGCATGCTTAAATTCGCAAATACGAGGTATATAGTGTTCCCCCTCTTATTATGGAATTTTCTTTCGGTGGCAGTAATTCTTCTCTGAGGAGAACATACTTAACTGTGCAGCCCCCCATTTGTGAAACACACATAAAACACTCCCGCTACGCTCTAATGCGTAACCTAAACAAAGGACGCGGTTAACTGGGACTTATTTGAGTTCATTTGCGCATTGCATGCAACGTATACTCCTCACTCTCACGCAATGTAATCAGTGTCTTATTTAATTCACTAATGAATGTCGGTAATGGTGCAGAGTGTGCGTAATGAATTAAATACTGAGAATACGTGGCCACAGTTATTGTGCCATTCTAAAGATAGCTACAAAGGTTGAATTTTCACCATTCAAGACAAACAAGATGAGTCCCAGTTTCGGGAGATGTAAACTCCGAGTGCCGTAGAAATTCCTCAAGATACTGGGAAAAGTGGCTTATAAACGCCGTATACAAGTTCCAGTGCTGGCTCACGCAATTTTAGTAACGACTGAAACTGACGTTCCTGAAACTGTGCTAGCCAATCACACTAGAAATTGAAACATGGAGCTTACGTGGATAAACAGACATTTGATTATAAAGCACGCTCTAATGGGAAATTCGGGTGTAAGTTTAACCATTCAGGTTTGTTTACCGTGCACCTAGTTTGGGTACACAAGTCATTTTTTTTTGCATTTCGCTCCCATCGAAATTCGGCCGCTATGGCCCCGATAGAATGGGCGACTCCGAACTCAGCAGTGCAGCGCCTCAGCCACTAAGCTGCCGCTGCGGGTATCACACTAGGAAGTCTGAAACGTTTAGCCATAGAGTTAAATCAACTAAAGAGCAAAAGGTGCGCATATCACCCATGCATTGAAATCGAAAACAGGAAGGGCGCACGCCATGTTTTTACACAGAGAAGTAGCCGACGACGAGATGCGATTCAAACGAGACGCGCAATCAATGCTAAACCGAACCCGATGATGATTGATGATTTAATGGTATCCCCTTTCAAACGAGTCGGCGACAAATAGTCACCTAGCCTGCGTGATTTAATCAGGTGTAGTATACTTGTTCTTTATCTAGCATTTTTGTGTACCTCTCATTAATCTTTTTCTTTTTTTGTCAAGGTGTACTTTGTACCGCTACATAATAATTGAAGAGATCAGGTCGTATCAATCTTTTCCCTGCTTTTTTCCCACCAGTACGCTAATCGTCTCTTGCTTATCTTTACGGCTTATCTGTTGATGTTTCCTTCCAATTTAAACCCAAGCGCTTCTGGGAGTTGCACGTTACCTACGGTTCTCGCTGGGTGGATCCAGTTGCATTCCATTAGGATGTGCTGAGTGGTCTCTGGATCATTACAGCAGCATACACATGCCTCATCTAGTTCCGAATATTTGCTCCGGTATGTTGTGGTCCTTAGGCAACCGGCTCGAGCCTCAAATAGCTAGCACTGCCCAAATAGCAAGGCACTGCCCTTTGTGTTATCCTAGAGATTTTCACTTCTAATTTCTTTCATCTCATTCTTGTAAATCTCCATGGTCCTTTTCGTTTCCATTCTTTGCATCCAAGTCACTGTCACTATTTCTGTCACTTTCTTTCTGATGACTCATGGTTGTCTATTGACAGTTTCTATATTCCTATACTTGGTTGCCAACTTCCTTCACGTCTTCCTCCATTTTGTGTCGACGCTTTTTATGTACAGATACCTCTGCACTTTAGCCGCCCATTTAATTTCGGCCATGTGCCTGAGCCTTTCTTCAAAACTAATTTTGCTCTGCGCTTCTCTGACTTCAAAAGAGGCCCAACCCATGTCACCCTGCACTGCCTGATTGGTGGTTTTACCGTGCGCCCCCAAATCCAACCTGCCTACTGATCTTTGTTTAACTTCCAACCCGGACAAGATATCCAATTTTATGCATAGAATGGCATTTGCGAAGGTTAGCGCTGGCACCATTGCTCCTTTCCAGATTCCACGCACCACCTCATACTTATTGTGGCCCCACAGTGTTCTGTGTGTCGTTATCGCTGCATTCCGCTTACCCTTTATTTTCATATTATATTGGTGGTTGCTTGAGTAATTCTTTCCTTCGTTTATGTGTACGCCGAGGTAGTTATGTTGCTTCACTATGGGTATTACTTTGCTGTTAAATTGACACCACGAAGTTACTCGTCTCTTCATTA
The DNA here is from genome assembly GCF_013339745.2 of Dermacentor silvarum. Classification (NCBI taxonomy): domain Eukaryota; kingdom Metazoa; phylum Arthropoda; class Arachnida; order Ixodida; family Ixodidae; genus Dermacentor; species Dermacentor silvarum. Next base: position 147,206,878 of record NC_051160.1, read on the forward strand.
AAGATCATAATTCCTGATTTCTCTGTGCGAAACTTAAGGCCTAGATTTGTCGCTGCGTTGAGGCAGACATTCGCAAGTATCTGTAAATCAGTTTTATTGTCCGCTAGTAGCACAATGTCGCCTGCGTACATCAATCCAGTGACCTTCTGTTGCACCATCTGTCCATTACCCATGTAGGATAAATCTAAACCTCATTCGCTGTCTTCCAGTCGTCTTTCTGTACTTTTAACGTAAAGCGTGAACAACAATGGAGACATAGGACATGCTTGTTTGAATCCTTGATGATTTCCCACCATTTCATTACTTTTTCGCCCTTCCCATACAACTTGTACTTGGTTGTCTCTATATATCTCCCTCAGCAGTTCCACGAAATCGTCATCTTTGCCTTCGTATTGAAGAATATCCCATAACAATTCGCTGTCTACGCTGTCATAAGCTCCTTCAATATCTAGAATTGCTATCGATAAAGCTCTTTTCTGAGCTACTGAAATCTCTATACACTGAGTTAGTACAAACATATTATCCTCTAATCGTCTCCCTGGCCTGAATCCATTTTGTAGTTCCCCCAATAAATCGTTTTTCTTCACCCACTTCGACAGTTCAAATTTTATGGCTCGCATTGCCCTTCTGCATATCACTGGCGTTACTGTAACTGGCCTGAATGAGCTCGTCTTATCGTTATCTCATTTGCCTTTGTAGATGAGGTACATCTTGCTTTGACGCCATTCAACGGGAATTTTCTTTGTTCTAATCACTTGCTCTATGGCGTTAGTCAGCAGTGCCTTGCTCTTTGGATCTAGGTTTTTGATTAGCTGTATTGGGACGTCATCGGGCCGGCTGCCGTGTTATTAGGGACATTTTCTGCTGCCTTTTTCAAATAAAAGCTATCTATGCAAAATTTTCTTCTCTCAGGTCTCTTTGTTGTTGCTGGATCTGCCGTCTGAACTACGCTTTTCCTCGTGCCGAAGTTATCCGTAATAACGTCTGTGATGTACCGCAGCGCATCGTCTCCTTCGTAGATGTTACCGCCTTCATCCCTTCTAGCCGTTGGCGCGATTTTAGTTGAATCTCCGAGTGCTTTTACATGGTTCCAGAATCTTTTTGGGGTGCCTTTGTCTCTTTCGTGAATGTTAAGCACCCTACGTTTACTCGCGCATTTAATTTTCTCTTGCACGAGCTCACTCGCCACCCTTTTCTTTTCTCGGTATGTGTTCCATCTAAGGAGCTCCTCTTCTTAGTGTAATCCCAACTTTTTGGCTTCCCGATGAGCCCTAGATGCCTGTTTACGCTCTTCTATAGCTTTCTTTCTTTCCTTGTTCCACCACTTACGTGGTTTCCTCTTTCTAATCCAATATTGTTTTGCCGTATCTGCTTTATTTCACGCTGCATAGCGTCCACCAGTTCCTTATAATCCCAGACTGCTGCAGGGAAAACCTCAATTTTCTTTATGTTTTTTGCGATTTTTGTTATTTCCTCTTCATTCATTTCTACAAATTCGGAGGATATTGGTTCGTGTTCTGCGTTGGTATCTCTCCCAAACTTTAATGCTAAACGTCTATGATCACTACCCAGGCTATTTTTTTCCATTTTCGTCTATTATCATTTGGTACATTTGATACATTACTGCCTGTTTCCACATTGCCACGTTACCTGTCCATGACACTTATTTTCCCTGTTAACTATTATAAGGTTCTGTTCACCACAGAGATACAGCCATAGAGAGCCGTTGTAATAAGTATATCCGTCTAAATCGTCCATGTGCGCGTTTATATCTCCCACTAATATTACCTGGCCCGATTTAGTGAACTCATTATCGCTTCTAATGCAATCAACCAATTCCTTAATTTTTTCTCTGCTATCGCTACCAGTCCATAGTAAGCTACTCCCAGCCATTTCTTTTTGCCTTGTCATGTACCGCTAATCTATAAATGCATTTTACATGTCTCTTTTACCGCTTAAACCACTTAAGCCCTCGCCTAAGCCTCCGCCTTTCCTTGACCCAGCCATACTATTGCACACTTCCCATACAAAATTGTCAATAACAGGCGGCTGCTCCAAATCTATGCTCGGCTGCTCCAACTCCTTCGTAGATGCGTTTCGGTCAAGGCGTACACGCTAATCGCTTCATCATTCAGCTGCGTCTAAATTTCCAGCCATTTTTCCTGTTTGCGACCACCCTGCATGTTAATGTAGCAAATTTTACCTTCTCTATTTTTATCCTTTCGCGCCTCTTTTCCTGACTCCTGGTCGTCTAATTCTGCCCTTTACTGTTGTTTCGCTACGTTCAATACTTAATCCTGCTTCCTCAATGCCTGGGGCACGCGTAAGAAAGCTACAGCTCGCGCCGCGAATCGACGTCCAACCGGTGTTGATACACTTTCGCTAAAATGTAACCCGTCATGGACAAAAGCGCCTTCAAGGCCTGCCATTTGCACATCTCGGTTGATGTCAATGACCGTAAAATTCATTGCTTTAGCTAGAGTCCAAATTTCCCTGTTTACTGCAAGAACTGCCCTTTCAATTTCACACCCCTGCCTTTCAACCTTTGGCACTGGGCACACCACCGATTTGTACTTCCTTTGAAACATTCCGCAGGTTGGTGACCCCTTTGGCTATTTGCTTTGTGATCCCGGACCCTCGTCCGCGCAGTACGTCAATCACTCCGCCCATTATCACCACTAGGTGTCTCACCTCCATTGTGTCCCATAGAGTTAATGTATATTGACACGTACACATGTTTATCTTTCACCGGTAGCCGCTTTCAACATTGGCTGACAAATGTTAAACGTTATCGCTCGGCGCAGGACGCGCCTGCATTGGAAGCTTCTCGGACGTTATCAATGCTTCTATCCGTCGTCTGTGGTCACCGACGCCCATGTAATCTGATTGTATCAGCGACGCGAATTGTCTAGAACTTTCTGGAAGACACGCGGGCATCAGGGATTAATCTGGAACCTTCGATGACTCAGGTATAAAAGCCGACGCGTTTCGCCGCTGATCAGATTTTCGACGATCGCCGACTGTGTTCGCCGCTATCGTTGTGCTTTGAGTGTAGCTTGCTTTTGTGGGCACAGGTTCGCCCAATAAACAACCAGTTTCGTCATACACAGTTTTGTGACTGTTTTCTCTACCGTCACTACTACGTGACATCTGGTGGAGGTGCTAGTTCGTTCATGCACCGAACGCCCCCGCAAAGCCGCGACCCAAGCCCGAAACCGGAGAACGAGACCAACGTCGCCAAGGACCAGCGAGCTAGCCGTAGGCAGCAAGGACTTGTGCCGGAGTTCGGACTTCTTCCCGAAAAGACCACTGCAATCAAGGCCAAGTCAACGACCAAAATGGCAGCACCAGCGTCCCCCATCCTGCTGCAGCAACCTCGGGAGCCACCGACTTTTCGTGGATCATCGGCTGAAGACCCTGAAACCTGGCTGGAGACATACGAGAGGACCGCGACGTTCAACAAATGGAGCGACGACGACAAGCTGCGCCATGTGTATTTTTCATTAGATGATGCTGCTCGGACCTGGTTTGAGAACAGAGAGACCACCCTGGTGACGTGGGACCTATTTCGTGAGAACTTCATGAGGACTTTCACGAATGTCGTGCGAAAAGAAAGGGCCGAAGTTTTATTAGAAACCAGAGTGCAATTGCCGAACGAGAACATCGCAATCTTCACGGAGGAGATGACTCGCCTCTTCCGCCACGCCGACCCCGATATGTCAGAGGAAAAGAAAGTTCGGTTCTTGATGCGGGGCGTCAAAGAGCATCTATTCACTGGATTGATGCGCAACCCGCCCAAGACTGTGGCAGAATTTGTTTCGGAGGCCACAACCATCGAGAAGACCCTTGAAATGCGAGCCAGGCAATACAACCGCCGTGCACTGACAAACTACGCCGAAGCTCAAGCTCTAGGCGCCGACGACCTGCACGAGACGATCAGAGCGGTTGTACGGGAAGAACTACAGAAATTATTCCCAAGATCGCATCCTCAGGTGACTTCAATCGCTGACATAGTTAAAGAAGAGGTTCAGCGATCACTAGAAGTGCCAGAAGTTCCGGTATCGCCTCAACCACAGCCGCAAGCGATGACCTACGCCGCCGTCGCCCGTCGTCAAGGCCCCCCTCCGCGCTCGCGCCAGGGCCCCGTAACGCCGCAGTTCCGTCGTCCACCGCCGCCGCCGCCAGCACGCCCGCCCGTCGCCCAGCGCAGCTCCCAGCGGAAGACGGACATTTGGCGCGCCCCCGACCACCGCCCGCTCTGCTATCACTGCGGGGAAGCCGGCCATGTCTACCGCCGATGCCCATACCGCGAGATGGGCCTACGAGGGTTCGCCGTCAACGCGCCACGTCCACAGCTTGGCGAGCGACCACGTGACATCGCCGACTATCTTGCCGGAGCCCAGTGGCAACCACGACGGCCCTCACGCTCGCCGTCACCAGGCCGCTACATCTCGCCGCATCGCCGCCTGTATGCCGGCCCAACCCGGGGCCGATCTCCCAGCCCATACCCGGGAAACTAAAAGCAGCAACCGATGGAGGTGCGGTTGCTGTACGACGCAATGCCGAAGATCCTCCGCCGCCGACGACGACGACGATTCGCGAATCATCACGACGAGATATCAGCACGCCGCCTAGCAACAGCCTTGACAGCACATCGCCGCCGAACGAAGACCTTCCGACGCGACGTAGCAGCAGCAGAGCAAGCCGACGCAGCCGTTATCCGACGCCACGAATTAACCGCAACGCCAGACGCCGGTCTACCGATCTAGACGTGCTCATCGATGGTCATAACGTCACCGCTCTCGTCGACACTGGCGCCGACTATTCAGTTTTCAGTGGCGCGTTCGCCGCCAAGTTAAAGAAGGTGCAGACGGCCTGGCAAGGACCCGATATACGGACAGCGGGAGGTCACCTAATGACGCCGGCTGGAATCTGCACAGCGCGAGTCACGGTAAACAACCGCACTTACCCGGCGAGCTTCGTAATCCTGCAGCACTGCTCCAGGGACGTCATCCTAGGCATGGACTTTCTACACCAACATGGTGCAGTCATCGACTTGAGGTCCAAGTCGATAACGCTTTCAACACACAAAGCGATACCGCCGGATACATGCATCAGTTACCATGCCTTGAATGTGCTTGAAGAACAAGTCACCGTTCCGCCTCACTCCAGCGTAATGATTTCCGTCGGTACGGAAGTGCCTGCAGACATGGAGGGCGTCATCGAGGGCGATCATCACTTACTGCTGTACCGTGAAATTTGCGTCGCTAGAGGCATAGCTGAGCTACGTGCAGGGAAAGCAACGGTGATGCTCACGAACTTCAACCCCGAATACAAGCACATTAACAAAGGCACCACGGTTGCCTACATCGACGAAATAGTACAAGCCAGCAGTGCTTTCGCCTTCACGGATTCCAGTGCACCCGCAACGACGACTATAATACCTGAAGCAACTTTCAACGTTAATCAGAACCTTCCCAGGCATAAGAAAGAACAACTAAAAGCTCTGCTCCTGCAATACAAGGATTGCTTCTCGTCATCGTCAAAAGTTCGACAAACCCCTGTCGCCAAGCACCGAATCATAACCGACGAAAATGTCCGCCCACTGCGTCAGAGCCCGTACCAAGTTTCGGCACGCGAACGCGAGGCCATAAGGCAACAAGTCGACGAAATGCTACGCGACGACATCATCCAGCCGTCCAAGAGTCCGTGGGCGTCCCCCGTGGTGTTAGTGAAGAAGAAGGATGGAACCCTACGTTTCTGCGTCGATTATCGTCGCCTCAACAAGGTCACGAAGAAGGACGTATACCCCCTTCCACGGATTGACGACGCCTTGGATCGACTATACAACGCAAAGTATTTTTCGTCGATGGACCTCAAAACCGGCTACTGGCAAATCGAAGTCGACGAGAGGGACCGGGAGAAGACGGCCTTTATAACACCAGACGGACTGTTCGAGTTCAAGGTCATGCCGTTTGGTCTTTGCTCGGCACCTGCGACTTTCCAACGCGTCATGGATACAGTACTGGCAGGCTTGAAGTGGCAGACTTGCCTCGTCTATTTGGACGACGTCGTTGTGTTTGCCTCAAGCTTCGAAGAACACCTGCGGCGCCTTGAAACAGTTCTTCAAGCAATCAAAACCTCCGGACTCACGTTAAAGCCAGAAAAGTGCCGCTTCGCATATGAGGAGCTCTTGTTTTTAGGCCACGTCATCAACAAGTCTGGAGTGCGCCCCGACCCTCAGAAAACTGCGGCCATCTCCAACTTTCCTCTGCCCGCTGACAAGAAGGCAGTGCGTAGATTTCTGGGACTGTGCGCCTATTACAGGCGCTTCGTCAAGGATTTTTCACGGATCGCCGAGCCACTGACGTACCTCACGAAGGCCGACGTCGAGTTCAAGTGGGAGATGCCGCAAATCGAAGCATTTGAAGAACTGAAGCGACGCCTACAATCGCCGCCCATCCTTGCGCATTTCGACGAAAATGCCGATACCGAAGTCCACACCGACGCAAGCGGCGTAGGACTCGGCGCCGTGCTTGTGCAGAGGACTGATGGACTAGAAAGGGTTGTAAGTTACGCTAGCCGGTCGCTATCGAAGGCGGAAGCAAATTATTCCACAACAGAAAAGGAGTGCCTCGCCATCATCTGGGCTACATCAAAGTTTCGCCCCTACCTCTATGGCAGGCCCTTTAAAGTTGTGAGCGACCACCACGCCTTGTGTTGGCTAGCTAACTTGAAGGATCCTTCAGGTCGCCTCGCACGATGGAGTCTGAGACTTCAAGAATTCGACATCACCGTCGTTTACAAGTCTGGGCGAAAGCACTCTGACGCCGACTGCTTGTCTCGCGCCCCCGTCGAACCGCCGCCACAGGATGACCAGGATGACGACACTTTCTTGGGACCCATCAGTGCCGACGAATTCGCCGAACAACAGCGAGCCGACCCGGAACTAAGGAACCTTGTAGATTACCTGGAAGGCAAGACCGTCACTGTGCCGAAGGTGTTCAGGCGAGGATTGGCGTCGTTTTTCTTGCAAAACGACATTCTCCTAAAGAAGAACTTCTCGCCTCTCCGAGCCAACTACCTCCTCGTGGTACCCTCAGCATTGCGTCCAGAGGTTCTGCAAGCTCTCCATGACGACCCAACGGCTGGACACCTCGGTTTTTCCCGCACGCTCGCAAGGATACAAGAAAAATACTACTGGCCTCGCCTCTCTGCCGACGTCGCCCATTACGTAAGGACATGCCGAGACTGTCAGCGTCGCAAAACACCGCCGACAAGGCCAGCCGGACTTCTACAGCCGATCGAGCCACCTCGCCGACCGTTCCAGCAGATTGGGATGGACTTACTGGGGCCTTTTCCGACGTCGACGTCCGGGAATAAATGGATCGTCGTAGCTACGGACTACCTCACCCGCTACGCCGAAACAAAAGCCTTGCCCAAAGGCAGTGCTGCCGAGGTAGCCCGATTCTTCGTTGAGAACCTCCTCCTGCGTCACGGTGCCCCAGAAGTCCTCATCACCGACAGAGGTACTGCCTTTACGGCAGAACTAACTCAAGCCATCCTGCGATACAGCCACACAAGCCATCGCCGGACCACCGCCTACCACCCGCAGACGAATGGCCTCACCGAGCGCCTAAATAAGACCATCGCCGACATGCTGGCAATGTACGTCGACGTCGAACACAAGACGTGGGATGCCATCCTTCCGTACGTGACCTTCGCATACAACACGGCCGTGCAAGAAACGACGCACATGGCGCCGTTCAACCTGGTCTACGGAAGGAACCCGGCAACGACGCTTGACGCCATGCTACCGGACGTCACCGACGAAGAAAATCTCGACGTTGCCACCTATTTGCAGCGTGCCGAAGAAGGTCGACAGCTCGCCCGCCTGCGCATCAAGAACCAGCAGAGGACCGACAGCCGACACTACAACCTTCGACGACGCTACGTCGAGTACCAGCCCGGTGACCGTGTTTGGGTCTGGACTCCGATACGCCGACGAGGACTTAGCGAGAAGCTGTTACGTCGCTATTTCGGACCATATAAGATCACCCGACGTATTGGCGCACTGGACTATGAGGTCGTGCCAGACGGCATTTCGCAATCACAGCGGCGCCGGGCACGACCTGAAGTCATCCACGTGGTGCGTCTTAAGCCTTTCTACGCCCGCTGACAAACTTAGGTACTTTGTTACTTTGTTATTGTTTTTTGTTATTTTGTTTATTACGCATGGTTTTGTTTTCGCTTTCGTGTTTGTTTGTAGCATCGGGACGATGCTTTTTAAGGGGAGGGTATTGACACGTACACATGTTTATCTTTCACCGGTAGCCGCTTTCAACATTGGCTGACAAATGTTAAACGTTATCGCTCGGCGCAGGACGCGCCTGCATTGGAAGCTTCTCGGACGTTATCAATGCTTCTATCCGTCGTCTGTGGTCACCGACGCCCATGTAATCTGATTGTATGAGCGACGCGAATTGTCTAGAACTTTCTGGAAGACACGCGGGCATCAGGGATTAATCTGGAACCTTCGATGACTCAGGTATAAAAGCCGACGCGTTTCGCCGCTGATCAGATTTTCGACGATCGCCGACTGTGTTCGCCGCTATCGTTGTGCTTTGAGTGTAGCTTGCTTTTGTGGGCACAGGTTCGCCCAATAAACAACCAGTTTCGTCATACACAGTTTTGTGACTGTTTTCTCTACCGTCACTACTACGTGACAATATACTCCCTGCAGGAGCCACATATAATAACTATAGTGTCCCACATGCGTTCCTTGGCTTTCGCTATCACTTCTCTAATCGGTTTTCCCGGAAGCGCCCTAACCTGGACTCGTTCACCTGCACCTACCATTTCTGTTATCAACGGTTCAACTTTACGCATGTTGGAATCCCCAACAAAGACAACTCGACGCTTTTCTTCCCCCTCACCACCGAGAGCTGCCCCTGAGGTCACGATGACCTCCCCTCATGTCTTATCCTTGCCCTTGGCTTTGTTGTTTTCCCCCCTGGCCGCGTCAGTGATAGCCCCTTCGTGGCCATCACCGACGTTTCGGCCACTGCTTTCCGGCATGGCAGGGTCAGCAGTCTTAGCTGCACTAGCATCGGAGCCAGCTCCGTTCGCGGTGCACGCCTCGATGCGTTCACCATTGCTTTGCGGAATGGTGGCCCTCAGCTGCATTTCTACGTTGGCCAACTTAAGTTCTACGTCCAGCCTCCGCTGCTCATTTTAGGGTTCCTTTTGTAGCTTTCCAACCCGCTTAGCTAGTTTATCCATCTCCTGCTCTAGAAGGTCTAGCCGTGACCCTATCCACACATCCTACAGATAAAATCTGCAATGTTCGCTTCATGTGCTGACCCAAAAACGCGTTTCTTCCAACGCGTAAGAACGCTTGCATTCACAACTACGCTCGCGTGGGTTCCCCCTAGTACCAACCATCATCTTGTACTAACAAGGCGTAGATATGATAAAATACAATTATTCGTTACCTATTTGTATCTAAGAGAAAAGACTAAGAAGCTGAAAAGCACGAAAATGATTTATAGAGATTGTTCGGCTAAGCTAACACTCCTAAAAAAATCACAGCATATCCACGAAGTGAATGATGATGAGGGGGCGAAGCACCGGGGGATCATTCGGGTAAACCACAGCTACGGACGAGAAAGAGAACGCGCGTCGGGAACGAACGCCCTTGTGCACCGCAGCGCCCCTAGCTACGGACGAGAAAGAAAGAGAGCGCGCGTCGGGAATGAGAGAAAGAGAACGCGTGTCGGGAACGAACGCCCTTGTGCACCGCAGCGCACCTAGCTACGGACGAGAGAGAAAAACGCCAGAAGCGTTCTCCGGAAGCTGGTTTCCGGAACCGGAATTAAAACGGAAGTGGAAGCGGAAGTGGAAACGTAAGCGGAAGTCGGCTTCCGGTTATATTATACATATTGTCAATTCTTTATTGGGCGAACCTGTGCCCACAAAAGCAAGCTACACTCGAAGCACAACGAAAGCGGCGAACACATTCGGCGGTCGTCGAAATCTGATCAGCGGCGAACCGCGTCGGCTTTTATACCTAAGTCATCGAAGGTTCCAGATTAATCCCTGATGCCCGCGAGTCTTCCAGAAAGTTCTAGACTATTCGCGTCGGTCATACAATCAGATAACATAAGCGTCGGTGAAAACAGGCAACGGAAAGAAGCATCGATAACGTTCTAGAAACTTCCGATACAGGCGCGTCCTGCGCGGAGCGATAACGTTTAACATTTGTTAGCCGGTGGAAAGCGGCCACCGGTGAAAGATAAACATGTATACGTGTAATACCCTCCCCTTAAAAAAGCATCGTCCCGATGCTACAAACACGAAAGCGAAAACAAAAGCACGCGTACAGAAAGGGACAAAAATAACAAAGCAACAAAAGACCTAAGTTCGTCAGCGGGCGTAGAAAGGCTTAAGACGCACCACGTGGATAACTTCGCGTCGTGCGCGGCGCTGCTGTGATTGCGAAATACCGTCTGGCACGACATCATAGTCCAGTGCGCCAATACGTTGGATGATCTTATATGGTCCGAAATAGCGACGTAAGAGTTTCTCGCTAAGTCCTCGTCGGCGTATCGGAGTCCAGACCCAAACACGGTCTCCGGGCTGGTACTCGACATAGCGTCGTCGAAGGTTGTAGTGTCGGCTGTGGGTTCCCTGCTGGTTCTTGATGCGCAGGCGGGCGAGCTGTCGACCTTCTTCGGCACGCTGCAAATAGGTGGCAACGTCGATATTTTCTTCGTCGGAGACATCCGGTAGCATGGCGTCAAGCGTAGTTGCCAGTTTTCTTCCGTAGACCAGGTTGAACGGCGCCATGTGCGTCGTTTCTTGCATGGCCATGTTGTATGCGAAGGTCACGTATGGAAGGATGGCATCCCACGTCTTGTGTTCGACGTCGACGTACATTGCCAGCATGTACAGTAATGCTCGAAGAAGTCCATACTCCGGGGGTTGGTTTTGTAGCCTGAGGCTAGCTGGATGCTACGGGACATCGTTGGTACTCTCTTCGGGGTTCGGGCTTGCATCATGGCTTTTCGGGGGCGTCCGCTGCATGGACGCAAAAGCACCTCCACCAGATGTCACGTAGTAGTGACGCTGAAGTAAACAGTCGTAAAACTGTGTATGACGAAACTAATTCTTTATTGGGCGAACCTGTGCCCACAAAAGCAAGCTACACTCGAAGCACAACGAAAGCGGCGAACACAGTCGGCGGTCGAGTTCTAGACAATTCGCGTCGGTCATACAATCAGATAACATAAGCGTCGGTGAAAACAGGCAACGGAAAGAAGCATCGATAACGTTCTAGAAACTTCCGATGCAGGCGCGTCCTGCGCCCAGCGATAACGTTTAACATTTGTTAGCCGGTGGAAAGCGGCCACCGGTGATAGATAAACATGTACACGTGTCAACATACATATATATGTATATATGTGTATACATACATACATAGCGGTCTCCATGCCAACCAGAGCTACGGACTTACGCCATCTAATGAACACTTCATAAAACTACAGGTGGCTACCACTTACGCCATCTATTGAGCAATTCATAAACTAGAGGTGGCTACATACTACTACTACTACTACTACTACTACTACTACTACTACTACTACTATAGAGGAGGGAACGACCCACACCCTAAGGAGATTCGCCCCTAAAACAAAGAGCGAAATATAAAATGAGAAAACTTATCCCTTTGGCACGCTGCTCCAGTTGCGCTGAGACGGCACCTGCACTCGACACGTACGCTCCCGTCGGCTTCACTCGTGAATGTCACCATCCCTCAGTTTGGTGGCACCCTCTGGTTCAGGCTCCTGAAAAAACATCCTTTAACGCACCGTAAGTGTTACGTAAAAATTTTAATAATGGCCACGTGCTCTTTCCGATAAAAAGTCGGAATTATTTTTACACGTTGTCCAGATTTACGCGGTAGTTCTAAATTATTTATTGATTGATTTATTAGTATACCCTCAACACCCAGAGAGCGTTTGATGGTTTTTACAGCAAAGCTGTTAAGGGGTCAGTCTTCGATGGTCACGTCCGGATGTAGAAAAAAAAAGTTGTCGCAGTTTCACCTGAAAGGTGAAGCATCAATTGCGATAGCAAATTTGTAGAGAGATATACGGAGTAATGATATTAGCTTTATCAGCTGTATAAACTTGGACATGCAGCAGCACCGGCAACGCGCCGAACTGTTGTCGACGCCGTCGGCATTTTGCCCGCGTTCGCTCAAAATGCGTGCGGCGTTGGTGACTGTTGCCGGAGCCTCTGATATAAATAGGCACTTGGTGCCGCAGCTAAACGTCGCCTCCCTTCCCTCCCCCTTCCCCCCCTCCCCCACGGCCTCTCGCGCATCGGAAGAAGGCGCGTTTGCTCTACATATATGGTGATTGTAAAGGAGGAAAGAGACGCCTACTTCTGCAGCCCTTAAGGAAGCACGGCGCAGAACGCGCGTTTGTTCTCCGCCGTGCGTTCACTCCCCGTGAAAGAGCGCGTCCCTCGCGCCCTTTCACTCGCACATACAGCGTTCGGCGGCGCGCGGCCACGATTTCATCTCCATTGACGTCATACGGAACCTCACGGCGACGGCGACGCCGACGGCGACGGCGACGCCGACGGCAGAAATCTGCTTTTGAGTGTCCATATAATTGCTATCGCAATAAAAAACTAATTGGCCGTATGCTGTATGTGCTAGTAAAAGAGCTCGAGGGACGCGCGGTTTCACGGGGAGCGAACGCTCGGCGGAGGGCAAACGCGAACGCAAGAATGAAAGCAAAGGCCGTGGGGGGACGGGACGGAGGGGAGGCGACGTTTAGCTGCGGAACCAAATGCGTATCTTGAGACCGGGCGCAAGGGAAACTGGCGACTCAATCTCCCACGCGAAAGGAGTACAGCGGGAAGACAGCGCGGGAGGGAGGGGTTGTGGCTTCTGCTCTGCGAGCAAATTGTACTTTGCGCGGCGCCGGGCGGTCGCGCGCACCGTATCTTGAAAGCAATTCGCAACCCGGCTCCTACCTTTGTATGCGCTGTGCTTTCGCCGCTCAGTTTCCGTTGAAGCGTTAGACCGCATGAACCTTCGCTCGCTGCTGCAGGCGCAATTCCTCACGCCAGCCTTTTGACGGCGGTTGTGTGCGGTCACGCAAGAAACGCGCAGAACTGTTGTCGACAACGGTGGCGTTTTGCCCGCGTTCGCACCGAACACGCGCGGCGTTGTTGACGTGTTGATGAAGAACGTGCCAACCTTTGCTGTACACCCTATGGCGGTGTACCGTAGCGACCATAAGGCCATGGTCCCTGTGTTCACTAAATAAATGAAAACCTGCGGATCATATATATTTCTGATTCTTTATATAGTTCAAATAACCAATTACACCATCACATCTTAATAGTCATATTTGGAAACACAATTCCCACCATTGTACAGCTTCACTGGTACCGCTTCACTGGAAACACAATTCCACCAGTGGAAGGGCTGACAATTTTTAAATAATATTTCAAGTATTTAAGCGTTTAAAAATACAGTCGTACAATCATGGCGGTGCTATCGCGGTCCACACTTTTTAAGCTCAACGTTTCCTTGAATGCGTTTAGCAGTAAAACCATTATGACGTTACACCTTATTGATTTATCAAGCTGCGCATGTAGAGGAAAGTATATCTTGTAAAAAAAGAGAAAGCTGGCATTTTTCAATGACAAAAGAGAAAGGTCGGAATAAGGACATCAGCTGCGGACGTTATACGTAAATAATATTTGATCGCCGTAAGCATATGCCAGTACCCTGTGGTTAATAAAGAGAAACTTATGCAAAGAACCCAGAACATCCACGGAGTTTGTCTGACGTAGCGAGATCCGTTACAAAAATTTCTAGCAACATTGAATTAAACTTTTTTAGACAAATGTTACTAGAACCTACAAACAGTCTATTGAAAGTTTTCAAACCAATTTTAAACCTCCTTTAACCTTTAAACAGGGAGGAGATGGTATTAAAAAAAATGTGATTGATCCCTCTTATATAGGAATCGGTATAGAACACGAAAGTGAAACGTGTCTTCACAGAAGTAGTGTAATGTTTATTGCACATTGATATATAATGTCTATTGGTGTTTTGTGGCTAAAGCGCCCTTAGGCGTTGATGCACCCACGCTGACGCCTGGTGGCACGTCTCCTCCATCACGACTACCAACGTCGATGACCATGAGCAACCGTCGTGCATATGGAAGCTGCACTACGCTGCACACGCTAGCACAACGCGAAAGACGAAGCACGGAACTGACACACTAATACAACGCGCAAGACAAAGCACGTAACTGAATCGTCACCGAGTCAAATCAGCGCGTACAGCGCGTCGTAATTGCAGCCTCCGCGATCTACTTCAGAAACATTTTCAGAGCTAATTGCGGAGGCCACGCTCCGCTGTGCTGAGTACGGTGAACGCCACCTAGTTGGTAGTGCTTCTTGATGCCAGCGTCCCTTCGAATGCTGGCATCGAGGCGTCGTAGTGCTGAGACCACCGAAGCGTTCACTGTCGGTGCGCGTTAGTGTCATAATGCAGTACTTCTCTTTTCTGCTCGTAGGCGGCGGCACCGCCCCGAGCAAGAGCGCGGGTACACGGAGGAGTGTTAGATATATAAGGCGCGTCTGTGTAGCTCTCTGCAAATGCGTTTCTGGCGCAATGGGTTAAACGCTCGGCGATCTATCGTCGCGGCCCGAGAGGTCGTGGGTTCGATTTCCAAATTTTGCATGTTTGTGGAACTTTTTCTTCTGGTTTCTTTCTTTGTATTATGTTCTATGACGTATTTCCGTGACGGAAATACGTCAGTGAAGTCTTGGTGGACCCCGGCATAACACACTTTCGTGTTAAAACAAGAACTTAGCCTTTGGCAAAAGGGGGCCTTCAGGCATACGGGCGTCAATGAATTGAAGGTGGCTTTCCGTAGGCTCGTTGGAAGAATGATGCTACGGGCTGTGTGCCATCACGATGACCAGACTTCGACCTCTTGAAAACTTCGCATCCAGGTACAAGTACAAGGGCTCTTCCTGAAAAAAATAGTACAATGATAAGAATTTGTGGTTACATGTAGACTGAGTATATGGCATTTGCCCAGTTGCAGGCCACAAGAATCTTTAACCTGCCTGTCAATGTCAACAGTTAGAAAAAAGAAACCTGACCCTAAAAGGTCTTCAAACTTGTGAATGACCAGGACCAGTCGTTGACCGGCACTGCCCTCTAATGACAAATTATTATAAGAAGAATCTCGCTCTGATGTCCAACTTTAAGTGCAGTTTTCATAGAATGCCAGCTCCGTGACTAGTAGAACTCCCCAATGAGAGAACATTTATAGAAATGTACCGAACTGTGCGGGAAACTAGAATCTGTACTCCATATACCCTTTGGCTTGCACTACTTACAAAATCGATTCATTGAATTACAGATGGTTGTCGCAAACCTGTCCATAAACGAGCAGGACGTCAAGTATTTGTGCTATAGCTGTCTTCTAGCACCGAACCTGACCTGACTTGTAGTTTCTTCCTCGTAAACGAAAAAAAAATGGTTGAGGTTTAACTCTTGTACACCTAGTTATCACTAGCGAAAGGTTTGTTTGGGTAGCTTTTGCAAAGAATTTGCACACTGTGTTTCATTATTGCACTGCTTGGTAAGCTTCTCTCTAATGCTCTAATCTGGCCTCCCTTTGCTCGGGTGTTTCAGTACCCAACTTTGCCTTTGCTTAAGATTTCGCAGGCTGCCGTCTAGCTATACATACTGGCTGATTGGATTCAGCCTGTCGCTTGCGCTGAGGCGCACGCACAGGCGAGCCAGCTGGCGCGCCATCAATGGCGAGACCATAGAGAAAGAAATTCAACAAGAGGGGACACTCGGCAAAAACTGGCAACAGGAAACACGTCACCATACGTCACGCTATACTTTTGACACCGAACGTTAGCTGCCGCGAGCATCGAAAAAAAAAAAGAAAGTGAACTTAAGTTAACAGGCATTGATTTATTTTTTTTAATTCTTTGCCGCGAAAACTAAAACGTTTTGCGTATAAATGAACTTAAGCTTTGCGACTTATTTTCGTAGCCTTACCTAGCCACAGGTCAATGACGCGCCAGATGCATGCGTCATCCGCCAGACAGTCCCCTGAAGCCAGCGAGTGCGGCCGCGCGCGCGTTTGAGCGCTCGCCCGCGGCGACCCTTCTGTCCCCTTTTTTTGTAAAGTAGCCTGGTTTCGTGGGCTCCCGTCGTATGCTTACGTTCCTTTTGCACTGGGACAAGACACCACTTCACTATTGGATTACGGCAAGGTGAGAAATTTGGTTTCACAGTCTACGACGCATTTAGGCTTACGGCGCGGGACCGAGACTTAAGACGCAGTTAGCGAAAAACAGCTCGGCCGTCCTGGCGCGGTTAATTTGAGTTAATGAATCGTGCTGGGACATGTTTCCGAAGCTTCCTAGGGGATTACTGTAACTTATTTCGGTTCTGTTGAGGCACAGTGACCGCGCAGCGTGCTGTGACGCAGTTAGCGAGAACCAACTCGGTCGTAGTGCGCAGTGTAGTGCATCTTACTGGGAGAAGTTTGTGCCGCTTTCTCTGACGCCAGACATTACTGAAGAGTAATTTCGTTACTTTCTAGGGTACTTTTGAGGCACGCTGGCCGCACAGCGCGCTGTGACGCAATTAGCGATAAGCAGCTCGGTCGTGGTGATAAAGTTAGTTTGGCGTGTAATGAATCTTATAGAGGGTCAAGCTGGTGACGTTTTTTTGTGGCCCCGCAACAACATATACCTTCTTTCGGTACTCACGCCTGTTGAAAACGCGATGGGCGATTTCCAAGAGTGATAACATGGGAGTGTGCTGCTGGCGCCGGCAGAACGCGCGAATGATAACGCCGAGGAACATATCACACTTGTAATTCGAAAATTCCGTCTTCTAAAGGACTGAAAACAGGCTTTGCACCCACGCATTTGTCTTGAGTGCCTGTTGCGTCCGTCTCTGTATATGTCACGTACCGTCGAATAACCTGAGGCCAAGTTGTGAAAACGCGAAGTCGCCCGTGTATTTGTGGTGCCAAAGTGCAGGAAATAATGCCCGGAAAAGGGGGAACGCTTGGAAATTAGATGTTTTCATATATGTTTGGGATGAGTCGGGTATTTTCTACGCCATGTATGTAAAAGCGAATTGCTTTTGTTTGTAATGTCGCCCATTCACCGCTTTCGCACGTTTCGCCTCTACACGCAGTATTCCTATATCTAAATACCAAAATGACTCATGCTTGTAACATGCTGTTACGTGCTTGCAAATGTAACATGCTTGTAATTTACTTTTTTTTCAGCTGGTGCCGTCCGGTGGAGCTTCGTACAGGAACTACTGCCTTATCTGCTGGTGTCACAACGTTGGATGAACGCACAAAAAGCGCGGAACGAGCTTTTATATAGAGCAAAATGAATATTTCCTCATTGCAAAAAATGTCTTGCGTCTACTTTGTGAAATTGCACGTGGCACAGATTCGATGGGACTTTACGAGATCGTTCGCAATCATTTTTACTAAATAATAAATCGATTCTGCACGCAGAGCAAAAAAAAATAAAATAAAAAGAGGAGGGGGGGGGGGGGGGGGAGTCGCAGCCGGCGTGCTAGCTTGCGTTCAAAATACGCGCGCCCAAAACCGAAACCGGAAGTGATGTAAGTGATCGACACCGACCGCTTGGCGCGCTGCAGTCAATTCGGCCGCTGGGCCCTATGGGAGTGTCCCCTCTTGTTGAATTCCTTTGTCTATGGCGAGACTAATAATCGCCGGTGAAACAGCCGTGAAACCCTCGCCTAGTCACGTGGTACCGCAGCGACGAGGCTCCGAGCGAGCGCACCTGCGACGCCTCTCCGCAGCGTTACACCTACCACATTTGCGCACCGGCGAATCAAGGTCATTGCGACGCGATGAATGACCTTGCGAGACATGGCATACTAGAACTTTCGCTCTAAAAGCGATAGGGTGCACAATGCATTCTTTTCTGGCATTTAGTGGACGAAAGGATAGCTTGTACAAAAATAGGGCAGCTAAAATCTACTTAATATATCTTTGCATTATCTAGTAACGACATTTCGCAAGTAATATTCTACTAGCAAAATAATCAGGTCTATTCTTTCACGGTCGCAATGACACGTGGTTGCTTATTTGTGAAAAGTGATCATTTTCTGCCGTAAGTGAATAAAGTGAGGATATAAGATTGGTCTTTTTGGCGCCATTCCACATGGTCCATAATCCATATTGCACATGGTTCAAGAAGAGCAAACGAAATATTTTTGAAAGAATACCGTGGAGATATCATAATTTCTTGCAGAAATATACAATATTATTTTTTAATGCCTAGAGGAATAACGAATAAGAAGTAATTCTTATTTAGCTATGTGGTCGTGAGTCAATTGCCCCAAGTCGCAGAAAATCCGGCATTGACGTCGGTGTCGGCGTTAAGCATTGGCGTGTGGCGGAAATAATCATGCGGAACCACGTCATCGCAAACCCAGTGTTTCCAGGTCCGACGAGGGGGCGTAGCCAAAAGCTAGAGAAATTGTAGCCGAAATGTAGCCAAACACAAAAACGTGCAAAATATTTCATAGCCATATATAGCCATTTTTATTTGCAGTTTTATTTGTGCATACATTTTCACATTCAACTACTGCAATCCTGCTTTGCACAACCCGTCCTAACAAGATGTCCAGTGCCGCCGTGACGGTCGGCCCTTGACATCAACAGCGACATCATGCTTGCACAGAACACGCTTTGGTTGGGCCGGGAAGGTCTTAAGTTCCAGCGAATCGCCGCAGAGGGTGATATCAGTGCTTCTATATTATGACAGATAATACTAAGTTATTATTTTTAGTTATTTACAGTAATATTACCTACGAATTCTGGTTTTTAGCTGTCGTGAACGCAAAATAATGTTTAGCATCGTCGAACTCTTACGTCATATCTGCCTACGGCGTAGAAGTTCAGCTGTCCAGCGATCTGCGACCTGCTCACGGCTTCTTTTTTTTATGAGGTAAAAGAAGTCTTTCGTGATATGATATCTCGTGTTACTTTTCTCATCGTCCTATGTTGTTTTCTCGTTTTTTTTAATTAGCTTGGCCCGGGTTAGTTGGTACATGCTCTATATACTGTCCATTTACATCAACCTGGCCGCTATCTTTGGTCTCTAGCACGGCGAGAACATGCGTTAAAATAAAATATCAGACAACAGATGCCACTCGCTGTCTGAATCGGTTTAAGCGAAGCTTTAAAAGATGACTGCGCAAACGGCACACCCGTGTAAGAAGCGCGCAGTCGTTTTCGGCGACGAGCACATCCCGAACGTAACTCGCTCGAAATGGTTAAAGCCGCAATGGCGCACAAACAGCAAAGCTAAACAACAAATTGATAGCAGTTGTTATGCTGTGAAAACCGGTTACTCTCAAAAAGCAAACCATGTTGATGTGCTAATAAGTTTTAGAATAGGGGCACCCAAAGTTAGAGGCACCAAAGAACTTTGCGGGTGTTAGCGTTGGCGCATAAATATTAAACTAAAATATACCATTTCATGATAAGAAGAGTAATTTAGATTTTCGTGTTTAATTACAATTTAGAACTTAATCTTTTAGCAGCAAGCAACTTGTTGCGCTTAGTTTTGAGTAACCAACTTTACGTACCTCCACCCAGCCAAGTCAATCCGTGTTAGGTCTACGAGCCATGAAATCGACAATTGAATTCAGAATCAGCGGCGTCTAATGAATCAACCTTCATTACACATGTTAGTTGAGAGAAAGCGATAATCGCAATCACTTCTTTATATTTACCTTACGAACTTCACGCGTTACCACGAATCGAGCCCAGTTGGCTGCTAGATTAGAGCCGTCGCTTCCATGGGCGCCGCCGTGTTTGCTGACGCAAGCTTTTGGGGCTCCCGCTAAATCAATGAAATAGCGTGCGCGACGCAAAACTCAAACACAGTTTGCGTCTAGTGCATGCGCAGTGGCTCCGACGCTATTTCTTTGTGGCCCCAAAGCTCTCTAATAATTGTTGGGGTTTTACGTGCCAAAACCACGATATGATTGGGAGGCATGACGCAGTTGGGGTACTCCGGATTAATTTTGGCCACCTCGATATTTAACGTATACCTAAATCTAAGTACACGGATGTTCATGCATTTCACCTTGATCGAAATGCGGCCGCCATGGCCAGCAATCAAACCCGCGTCCTCGAGCCAGCAGCGCGACACCTCACAAGCCAAGCTAATATGGTGGGTGAAGTGTGACGTGGTGCACTGATGTCATCGTGGAAAACATGTTTCGATAATAGCAGAATGAGTATCTGCATCCGTGATATTACGAGCAAACCATGCATATAGTAGTAAAAGCACCAGAAACCACATTTGGCTCAGGGTCTTGCTCCCATTCTTTTTTATACGTTCTCGCATACTTTACCCACTTCGCCATGTTTCGATTC
Source organism: Dermacentor silvarum (assembly GCF_013339745.2). Taxonomy (NCBI): domain Eukaryota; kingdom Metazoa; phylum Arthropoda; class Arachnida; order Ixodida; family Ixodidae; genus Dermacentor; species Dermacentor silvarum. Next base: position 147,227,388 of record NC_051160.1, read on the forward strand.
TCCTCTCGGAGGAGGTTCCGATCTTAAGTCCAACCTATCGAAATGAATCTCGAATGTAAGCATGGACAAAAATTCATCTAGCAGGAGAAGGAAAACGGCAGTGAAGCTTTGTCGCGCGAGATACGTGGAGTAGGTCGAAAGCTGTGCCCGGCACGATTGTTCACCCAGAATTAAATCATGGCCATGCACACACTGGGGCGTGTCATATACCAGTGCTTGCCTTCTTTTATGTCGGCGCCACGATTTCCCGATGGACCCTATGCAACACGACCCTATGTTACGAAGGGAGAGCAGTAACACGACCCTATGTTACTGCTCTCCCTTCCTGAGCATAGCCACGT
>NC_051160.1:147227828-147277171 GCF_013339745.2 Dermacentor silvarum
CTTTTTTGGCCATTTGTCAAGTTCTTTTTCGACCCTTGTGGCTATATTTGCTATTTGTTCATTGTTCAAATTTGGACTGGTCATTCTTCGTTCCTTGCTCTCTTTCCCAACTACATATCCCAATTTCGAAATGATCCGTTTATGGTCATTCCCTCTGCTGCTATCCCCTTCCTCGTCAATGACCAATTCTTTCAGCTTATCATAAATTTCTTCTGTCGTCAGACAGTAATCGATGGCCGATTGTCTATTCTGCCTTCCCATGTGATTTGGGCATCACGTTTTGACCCCGTATTCACGATAACGAGGGCATGTTGCTCATAAAGATCTAGCATTAACTTCCCGTTGTTGTCGCTATAACCGTCTAGATCCTGTGTGTGGGCGTTCATGTCACCCAACAGGATAATTTCGCCCTCCTTCCCGAAACTCCTAATATCCGCACTAAGGCATTTTACTAACTCTTGATTCTTTTCTTTGCAATTTTTCCGTTTCCATAAATACTTGAATCCCAGACAAGTTTTCTTTCCACTGACTGTGCCTGATAGCCAAAGATGCTCTGGACACTTCGAGTTTACTCTTTCCCACTTGGCCCCCTGATGTATGACAATTCCCGCTACCCCCCTTTCTTTCCAATTTGGTTCGGTTGAACTTTCCCCAAACATAATTCTCAATAATTGGTGGCTCTTATAAGTGAACGTATACACACTTATTTTGTCTCTTTTGAACTGCCCCTCAATCGCTAGCCACTTTTCTTTTCTTCTACCACCCTGCATGTTTACATAATCTATTGCACATCGAGCTCTTGTCTTTCTCGTTTTTCTGTTGCTACCAGTGCTGTTTGTCAGACGTTCCCCTAAGGGAGCTTCTTGATTACTACTTACCCTGGCCTCTTTAGCGCCCGTGACCCCCCCTTCCCCAAGAAAGCAATTGCACGACCAGCGAGTCGTCTGCCCGATTAACGTCCAAGCCTGCGGTCGAAGTGGATTGAACTCCACCATAGCTTCTCACTTCCATGTTAACTTTCAAAATGTCGAAACTTTTCTCTCGGCTCACTTGCCAAATCGCCTCATTAGTGGCCGCAACTGCTCTTTGTACGTTAATGTCACGTACAGGTACCTCCACCACAGTGCATACCACAATCTGCACCTGTGGAAACACCTCGCGTAAGTCGTCTGCACCCTTCGGCAAACGGTGGGCTATTCCCGCCAATTTCCTGCCCAGCCCGTTATTTAGGCCACCCGCTACTATTACAAGGTTGCGTGCCTGGGCATTCTCTGCGAGATTTTCCTCAATTTCCAATGTCCTCCCTGGAAACGTTCCTACCGCCACTCTTTTGTTGGCTTTCACCCGCTCTACAATTGCCGCTGAGCACCTAGACAGATTTGAGTCACCGGTGATCATGACCTTTTCACTCTCCTCTCTTGACGAGCTCTCACCCTGCTTTTCTTTGTCCTCCTTGTCCGCGTGATACGGATTCGAGACACGGCATTGACGCCTGCGTTCCTGCTTTCCCTTCGCGGCAGCGTCAAGGTAGGTGACCTTCCTTCAAGCATGTTTCTTGCATTCTATGCGCTTTGTGGGCACTTCCGGTCCTGTCTCGCCGGGAGCGGGTGTTTCATCGTCACTACCATTTTCGTTCGTAATGGTGGCCCTGTTCAATTTTTTCTCGGCTGCTTGGAGTGTTTCTTCCACTGCCTTCCCTGTATCACATTTCATAGTGAGTTCATTTCTCAGCTCTGCGATCCGATTCACACGCTAAATCTGGACATCCTCCATTTTCTTTAGTCTAGCATCGACATCACAGTGTCTGTCGATTGGCGCCGTTTCCACGCTATTCTCATCAACCCCTCGTCTACCTTGAGAGACACCCCCTCCCCCCCATCATGCACGCCTTCCCGCCCTTTTTGCCATTCTTGGCGTTCTCAAATGCTATCATCGAACCTTCCGAAGCATGTACCTACAAAATGAAGATACGCACAGAAGCTAAAACCTTAAAATGCCAGAATTTATTTATCCCTAATTAGTCACAAAGTATCTGCGCAAAATGTCGAGCAAACTTAATTTATGGCACACGTTTGCACGTATTCGGACACGTGGCTACGCTCTGAATGTCCTACACAAGCAATATTCTAGATACAAATATACGCATGCTAAAAACACTAATGACTAATATACTTGACACAACCTACTATTTCAAGACGAAAGGACTTAACGTACCACGCGGACGCATGTGTTGAAACACGTGTCAGGAAAAGACGTTCTGACTGACCTACAAAAACGAAATAAACCCGATACATACACGAAGGAAAAAAAAGAAAAACAATATCTGATAGCCCTGCCGCTTCCAACCTACTTTTTAAAGGCTAAAAAAACAGCAACTCTAACAACAGAAGCAAGCTCAAAGCATGCATAAAAAACTGATGTTTTCATCGCCGCCATGGAGCCACGGAAAAACACGTCCGTCCACCACGACTGTCGCACCACTGCAAGCAGAGGCGAGCGCCATCTGCTGGTGTTCAAAGGAACCCAGCAGCGCAGGCGGCGCGCGCCTCCCAGTGTTTGCCCACTAAGACGACAGATCCATTGGGAGGTAGAACCATAGAACTTCGCTGTAAAACTATTTACAGTCCTGTCTGAAAATATCAGACTAGAATGTTACGCTTTTTTTTTTTGAAAGGCGACAGCCATGGCTTGTTTATTGTCGACGCAAAGGACGTTAAACCTTAAGCAGACGAGAATAATTATAAATGTTTCCAAAAAATTGAAGTGTTATCAATTATTGGTATAGTACGTATGGGTATAACACACTATATTTACTGCTGTACAGTAAACTCTTGAGTAAACTGTGACCAAATGGTAAATACCTAAGCACAATTTATTCTGGCCGGTGTTAGATTTGATACACTAGCGACAACATAGCAAATATGACCATGCGGATGCACCCTGAAATATGTTAAATATTTTGCCAAAAATTGCTTTCTAATACTGACAAAGAAATCGTGGTTTTCTAATATTTTTGCAGTTTTGGGAACAACATAATCTTTTATGGACGTCCAGAACATCTGATTTTCTCTCCTCAAGTTGCAAACGGCAACAACTGCAATGCGCTAATGACTCTGGTGTCATGTTGAACCACTTACAGCTCTGGGAAGGGAAAACGTAAGTTATAGAAGTACTGCATCTTGGGCGAGTTGACATACTATTCTGCCGAAGAGCCCTCGTGTCGTGTTTCTATATCGCTCGTTATTAGTCCCGCTATTATTTTTCAGTACGTAAATTGTATGAGTTTTCGTTGTTTGTTAGATGGTATTTCCATTTTCTTTAATTTGCAGACAATATTGGGCCTACTTTTGGAATTTCGGCTCGGACGGTTCGATATATCGTGAGGTCCAGGACAGTGAGTACTATTTATTAATTTCCCATTGATAGCAATCTCAAGAGACATATCCTGCGAATGTTATATTAGTAAAGCCTCTTTTATTTTACACTATTACGTGGAGCAATAAGGTCGCAAGGTTGGTTTCGGTAGACCAAGTTGTCCTTTACAGAAGACAAAAGGGTCGCTTGCAAGAAAAGTCGGTAGACAAAAGGGTTGCTGGTAGCACGTGCTCAAATAGGAGCACTCTTGTGGTATACATTTATGAATATCTTAGAGTGATCGCGATTTGGTCACACAAACGGGGGCGTCGATGATAAATAAGCACGTGTGACAGACAGAAATTGTAGAATCCACAAAGCGTTGATCATGGGTACACTAATAGGGGCTATCGGAAAGGTGTTCCACGGGAAAGCCGAGGCTTGAAAGGTCAAGTTGCGCGAATTTCAATACAGGTGTTCCAGAAAGCCGATGACATCATGGACAACGAAGAGGGCGAAGCCGCCTCTCTCTCCACAGGACGGTGCTGGTAGCTGAGAAGTTGTCGCGCTGGCACCGGCGGAGCGGAGAGCCTGTGCAAACCTGACAGCGCTCATATAATGTCCCATATGATGCATATCACGTTAAAACAGCGGCATTGAGATGGATTGGACGCGTCGAACTGTGACCGGCATTGCTTATGCATTACTTTTCAAGCAGCTGTATTAACTGTGTGCACATTTATCTCATCGAGGATCCTAAACGTCGCATTTTCAAGCTGAAAAAAGCAATGAGAATTCTCCGCAAAAATATAGAACTTCGTTGAGAACACGTCACCACGATAAACATGTATAGGCAAATTTTCGCTCAACTAAGAAGAAGTCCGACAGTATAAAGAGTGTTTTTAGGTTTCGGAGAAGATTGCTTCTTTGATGAATTAGGAAAACCAAAAGACAAGCAAACTGGCCTACTTGAACACTCTCACTACAATTTAAGTGTGTGTCTATCTTTGAATTAAAACCGCCGTCCTTGCGCTTGCCATTTCTTGCGAACAACACAGAATGACACGTATAGCGCCATAACCCCCCCCCCCCCTCCCCAACCAGCTCCGGTAACAAAACTCCCTTCGTTAATTTCTGTTATTTTTTTGGAATTAGTCACTTTTGCTGTATTTTGCGCTCTCGTGTATCGATGCGTTTAGATTGGTGTGTATATAAGCAGCAGCGACCAAAACGACGTAAGATTGTGCATTCGGATCGTACGAGTGAAACTGCTCAGAATGCCGGTGCTACGTTATACGCGATCGCTAGCCTAGGCTGATAGTCTCTTGAACGCATACAAGCATCGTACTTTATTCACAGCATGTATATTGCCGCGTGTCTAGTGCGGCAATGACGACGACGTAAAAAGACATCGGCACATAAGCAAGAAGAAGAAGAAGCAGTGACTAGCACGCGGTATTAAAAAACCGTCCGTTATTGTTACTGCCTCTGCCGACAAGAGCACGTGAAGCACGTGAAGAAAATGCTCGAGGATGATGTGATACAGCCTTCGAAGAGTCCTTGGGCGTCTCCTGTGGTGTTGGTCAAGAAAAACGACGGCAGTTTACTCTTCTGTATTGACTACCGCAAGGTAAATCAGGTAACAAAGAAAGACGTCTATCCGTTACGGCGCATCGACGATTCACTCGACAGGTTGCGCCACGCACGCTATTTTTCCTCCGTGGACCTACGCAGCGGGTATTGGAAAACAGAAGTTCCTGAGCGAGATCGAGACCAAACTGCCTTCGTGACACCCGACGGTCTCTACGAATTTAAGGTGCTACCTTTCCGTTTGTGTACAGCGCCAGCCACTTTTCAGCGTCTAATGGACACCGTACTTTCAGGTCTAAAGTGGCATTCGTGCTTGGTATACCTCAGCGATATGATCGTTTTTTCGGCTACATTTGAAGAGCATCTAACCCGGCTACAGGCTGTTCTCCAAGCAGTACGCTCTGATGTCCTCAGGGTAAAGCCTGAAAAATGTCGTCTTGGCTTTAAGGAACTCCAATTCCTGGGCCATGTCGTCAGTAGCAAAGGTGTCCGGCCTGACTCAGACAAAATAGCTGTTACAAAATTTCCCACACCATCTAACAGGAAGGCAGTGAGACGCTTCTTGGGCCTGTGCGCCTATTATTGCCGGTTTATTGCGGACTTTTCACGTATTGCCTCACCATTGATGCGACTAACACGAGAGGATGTTCCCTTTGTTTGGGGCGAACGCGAGCAAATGGCATTTAGCGAATTACGTCAGCGTCTGCAAATGCCCCCAATTCTGGCACGCTTTGACCAGGACGCCCCGGCAGCACTTTATACCGACGCGAGTAATGTAGGTCTGGGTGTCGTGCTGGTACAATGACAAGACGTCTCCGATAAAGTGATAGCCTACGCCAGCAGAACTCTTTCGCGATCAGAAGGAAACTATTCCACCACGGAGAAGGAATGCCTCGCAGTTGTGTGGGCTGTTATTAAATTTCGCCCTTATTTATGCGGTCCCTCATTCACCGTCGTCAGTGACCACCATTCTCTGTGTTGGCTGACTAATTTAAAAGACCCCTGCGGTCGATTGGCGTGCTGGAGACCTAGGCTTGAGGAGTTCAACATGACCGTCGTATACAGGTCAGGAAAAAAGCATACCGACGCCGACTGCCTCTCTCGGTCACCTATACAGCCTTCTGTCACCGAGGATCAGGACAGAGACGCTGCATTATTGGGAGTCGCCGATACATTTACTATTTCCCAGCGGCAACGCGACGACCCAGAACTGCTTCTGCTTATTGATTTCTTGGAAGGCCGAGGCAAAGACGTGCGTCGACCGTTTGGACGCAGTCTGGCGTCATTTTGTTTGAAGGACAATGTTCTCTATAAGAATAACTTTTATCCGACGGGCAGCACCTACTTACTGGTCGTACCTGCTTCGCTTCGCAATGAAGTTCTCACCGCGTGTCATGATGAGGCCACCTCAGGTCATCTGGGCTCCACACGAACATTGTCCCGACTACGGCGGAAGTATTATTGGCCGAAGCTCCTAGCCGATGTTAAACATCATGTACGCACTTGTCCTGACTGCCAAATACGCAAAGCACCACGACAAGCCAGCTGGTCTCCTACATCCTGTAGAGGTACCGGGAACGCCCTTTGCCGAAATTGGCATGGATTTTTAGGACCGTTTCCAGCTTCAACTGCAGGGAACAGGTGGATTATTGTCGCCACCGACTACCTTACCCGTTTTTCGGAGACAAAAGCTACAGACAAAGAACAGCATCTGAAGCAGCTCGATTTTTCGTCAAAAACGTCGTGCTTAGGCACGGTGCCCCAGCGGTTGTAATTACTGACAGAGGAACCGCGTTCACGGCCGACCTTTTAGAAGCAGTTCTCAAACTCAGCGGCACAGCCCACCGGAAAACGACAGCCTATCATCCCCAGACGAATGGACTGACGGAGCGTTTGAACAAGACACTCGAAGACATGCTTCGCATGTATGTCGACGTGGACCATAAGAACTGGAACGAGATTTTGCCTTATGTAACCTTCGCATATAACACCGCTCAACAGGAATCGACTCGTATGGCACCATTCAGCTTGGTACACGGTCACGAAGCCACAACTTTGGATGCAATGCTGCCCCACGAGTGCGACGATATCCATGCAGATGCTGAATAATTTGGTCAACGTGCTGAAGAAGCCAGACAGCTTGCACGCGTACGCATCCACCACCGGCAAGACCAGGACGCAATGCGGTACAATCGTCAGCACAAATTCGTCGCCTACACACCCGGCGAGAGAGTCTGGGTTTGGATACCCATTGGGCGTAGGGGACTTTCTGAAAAACTACTCAGGCGATATTTTGGTCCATAAACAGTTATCCGACGACTGAACGACGTGAATTGCGAGGTCGTGCCCGATGGTGAAGCTTGTTCGCGGCGTCGCAAGCAACCCCCCGAAGTGGTGGATATGGTTCGCATGAAGCGGTACTTTTCCAACTGACTCACGTTTTAGTGTCTTGTACATACATACGCTCAAGTTGCGCATCCGGACGATGCTTCGCTTGGGAGGGAGGCAAATGCCGCGTGTCTAGTGGGGCAATGACGACGACGTAAAAAGACATATCGGCACATAAGCAAGAAGAAGAAGAAGCAGTGACTAGCGTGCGGTATTAAAAAACCGTCCGTTATTGTTACTGCCTCTACCGACAAGTGCGTTTCGTTTGTCCCTCGAGCTTCCGACGTCACGACAATATCGTATTCACACAGATCTTATACATCTCTATCCTCTTGGGTGCACCACCGAAAAGAATAACAGTTTGGCAATTGCCCCTGTCATAAAGTTCAACTTTTAACTTTGTACACTTCGTGGTGCTGACTTCTGCCCCTTTCTGAGTTCTTGTGCGAGAGAATACGCATGCGTTTGGTTTCTTTTCCCACGTCATTTGCTCTCTTCTTACATAATTAACCTGTATTACATATATATTGACAAGTATTTCGCTTGATTATTATCCCCACTTATCGTTATACTTCCTTTCAGTACTTATTGACATTACGGTTTTCTTACGATGCGTTTTTGTCATATATAATTTATGTACACGGTGGATGGGCTGCGCCGTGCGATTAAAACATGATTGAAGTGTTTGTTTAAGAGACTATCGCCCTAGGCAGGTGATCTGGCGTAACGCAGCACCAATATTCTGAGCAGTTTGTCTGAAAGGACCCAAACGGCAAAATATCATATTTTGCGTCCCTACCGTATGTAAAATGATTTCATGCGAATATTGCTTTCGTTTTGTAACGGAACACTAACCTCCGTCTTGTTATCGAACAAATATTTCAAAATCGATACACATACCTGCAAAGTAAGGTCTTGATTCAAAAGTACTTTTTTCGGTGATTAGTCCAAAGACGCTTGCCGTATTATATTGACTGCGTGGGTTCCCACACAGGGGTATTTTTTCAACACTGACCTTAAGCCAGTGTACTATGACGTTCTCGGTGGTGGCCGCGCCTGGAGCAATGACGTGGAAAGTGGTATGGGTTCGCGCTGGCACCTGGTCAGCAATGCAATGTCTGTGGCACAGATATCTCAGGATTTTGTAAGTCACCTATAAGCAGATATTAGTTGAGGCCCACATATAAGCGTCAACCGACGGTTACTTTCTTTTTTCTAAAGCACTCTGTAAGGTTTTCTCTCTGGATTTCTGCGTCGGGTAACTCTAATGCTTGTCTTCTTCATCAATGAGAAATATAAGAATAATGTAATACGCAAAAGAACTTGTTATTTGACGTTAAGAAACAACGTTTCTTCCGCGGCTTCATATTTTTCTATAATACTAGCGAATCTTCACGTGTGCTGAGTGGACAATGTCGCTGCTTGAAAGAGTGCGCTGAATAACCGCCAATGCATCACACATGGTCAAGTCTTCTTTCGAACTCTCACTGTGTAGCGTTCTCCCTTCTAGTGGAATTCACATTGTACGCTGCGCAACTATTGGTACCAATACAGCAAGCCCACTAGCACAAAGTGCGTGCAATATTTTCTACTTAGCCCCAGTACTAGCATACTTACTTTAAAGCGAAGCTTTCTATGTCTCACTGATTCGTTCGTGATCACCGAAACGCACTGCAGGAAAGCCAACTTACCCAATGGAACTATGTGCGCACCTGCGCACTCACTATAACAACGTCCGCGCAACTGCGCACACAATCGCACAATGGCGCACGACAAACGCATCGTAGAACACTACAGTTTACATTCGCATTTGTACCGATAAGAACAATGGGAACTGCAACGCCACGGTACCAAGGCGAACTGTATGTATCTGCTTGGCATTACGCGCTTCATGCAATGCGTTCCCGGCCGTCACCATGGGTTGGCCGTGGGTGCAGCGCACGGCAGAAGAGGCTGCCGCAAGCGAACGTAAGCGCGATCGCGACCGTGTTCGTTAGGCCGATGGCGTGTATCGGCAACGGCAGAGCCTCTGACCGTCTACGAAAGCGGTCACAAGGCAATGCTGTGCAAGTATAGAGTCGTCCGTGAAAGTGTTAGTGTGTGCGTGTATCAAAGGCTACATTATCTAAAATAAAGGCTATGTAACTTAACGAAATGTGTCTTCAATCAACTTCAACGTTCAAAAACTACAATCTTAAACAAGCAGTCAAATCACATATGCATCGCATCGGGTCGCGCAGCATTTCTTGGGTTCGATGCGTGGTCCTTAGCGTTGCACTTCACTTTGATTTAGTTTGCATGGCAGAAAGCTTTGCGTTCAACCATCTTTCTTTAAGAAAGGGGCTATGATTTTTTTGTGCCTCATAATATTTGTGGCATTTTTCTTATTAGAGACCCAGCGTCATCTTGGTTAGTGTAAGCGTCAGACAGGAAAAAGAAGAGCCATCGCCACACGTGGCTGCACCACAATGATGCGAAACGCTATAACGACGTGTCGTCTTGCCTCTTTGTCATGTCTGCATAATCGAGGCACACATTACAACTAAACTACATAGACATCGGCAATGTTGGGCCTGGTGCGTATAGTCTGCATTGGCTATTTTGGTGATATGTCTGTAATACAGCGTGACCTGTGGGAGCTGCACTGGTCTAGCCTGCTTAGCGTTGCGGCCATGTTTGGATGAAAGTCAAGGCAAGCAGGCCTGACGCGACATTGACCATCGCATTTGTGGTTGCCGTAAAAGTCTGGTTCGGGGAATTGTGAGGGCACTAAGCTTAAAATTTGTGTGCAGAATGATAACAGCTACCCTACGGGCAAAGAATTTTCGGCCAGTGGCGCTCAGCGCAGTAGTGCTCGATGTGCCCAACACAACAGTAGGTGGAACCGTGTTCGAAGATCAGCCACTATCGGTCCGTCAACGGGGTTGCGTTAAATGAAAATAACGACGCGTGAGCAGGTTAGCGTTTTGTGGCGCTGTCTTAGATAGACCATGGTTTTGTTCAGGACAGGCGGTACTCGAACAATTGCAAAGCGTGAAGCGAGCGCGCATACAACGCTGTACACCACGGAGCGCGCAACCGACGAGAGAAACCTCAGCGCTTGGAAAGGTGTGTTTTTCGCCAAGTTGAAGGCGTTCACACCTCAATAGGAGCATTTGGGGCGCAACCTTAAAAATTGCCATCATGGGAGTTGCCCAAACCTCCCTTTTTGTGCTCGCGAGGGTTTAGATGGGAATTTATGGCGCATGCTCCTTTCTCAAGCGTCTCACGCCTGAAGAAACCCAGCTGAACGCCAAGGCGTGGGTACGCTTGTGCCCGAATGTTATCTGTATCCATTGTGGCTCAAGCTCGATGTTCAGGGCATATAAAGACGATTGAAAACAGTTAATTAGTGTTTAAATTATCCTGCATGCCTAATGGGCAAATGGCGCAGAAGATGGTCACCGGACTGATCTATGCGGACGATATAGTGCTACTAGCGGGCCATACAAGATATTTGCAGACACGGATATCTGAGGCTACGCAATACCAAATCTAGGCCTTTGGTTTATCACAGAGAAATCGGGAATTGTAATTTAAATAAAGAGACGAGTAATTACGTGCAATCACGGAGGAATATTATTTAGGAGTGGAAACTCCCGTCAGCGCGGGCGCGCACGGGCGACCAGATAACGTCACAATGGTATGCGCCGACGGAGGCGCATGCAGTGGCGGCGCCTTGCGGCGCGTCATGCAAGCAGCAGCGAAAAACAAAACAAAACAAGCAGAAGCCCGGCGGGCCGCTCGGGCGTGCTCTCTTGGGCGTCTTACGCTGAAAGCAGACGACAAGCAGACGACACGGCGTTCGCTTAGCGGGCACGCCGAAACATTGAATTTTAAAAGGAAGAGATCCAGGCACCGACAAAATGGTTTAAAAATATATTTACTTTTCGGACGCCGATGTAAAATATATTTTACGGAACGTAAATATATTTTAAAATATATTTGTCTGGATCTCAGCCGTTTATATATGCATCATCCCGACCAGACGGGATTCTGTCATACTCTCGACTTCAACGTTGTATTTGTGAGCCCTTCAGTCATACAGCAACTGTTCTTGTCTGTGTCTGTTCGAGGGCTGTAATACTAACAGCGCTGCTACGATCAGTGTGTCCTTCTTGGGAATTTGGTAGCCTAAGATGGGACGCAGGTGTTTTGTTGAGTGCAAGAGCGGGTACAAGTTTTGCAGGGAGAAGGTGAGCTTCTTCAAGGCTCCGAATGATCCTGAGCACGGTGTACGAAGATAGGTGCTCCGACGGCGCACCCGCGCTGGGGCGAAAGAGCGGCCACTTCGTGTGACCGGAAGTGAGCGCCGCCGCTAGGGGCAGGACGTGTTTAGGAGGCCTTGGAGAAGCGGCGCAACGTTGCATAATTTACGACCTCCGTCAGCATTTAAACACCCATACCCAAAGATATGCATTTTTGGTATTTAGACGCCAAATCCTGAGCAGGTAGAAGGTTTCATGCCACTTACAGTCAAAATACCGTCATTTCGAACACTAGAGAGACACGTCCTCTGCTCGAGCAGACGGCGCGCTGCGCTTACCGGTGCTCGCCGCGTCGGAGTCAATCGGAATGTCAGCAGAAATATAAAGGGACGTTCCTGCAACCAAGTAGAGTTGTTTTAAGCAGGCGAACGACATATATTCATCGAACTAAAGCACTTCTGCCGCGCGTGCCCATAAAAGCGCCAGCAAAGCGAGCGAAAAAGTGGCCCCCAGAACAGGTGCTGCCCCTTGCGGCAGCGGCGTGTGTAGAGTCACACTAATGGTATCTTCGACTGGTCGCCTCGGAGCGCTCTAGAGCGCTCTCGCGAGCGGCGCTTTCTTCGGCTGGTTGAAAGAGGGTACGCGCCTTGCGTTCGACTGGTTCTTTTCGATCGCCCTCCTCCCGCGTCGAGCGCTCTGAGGCGCTCCGAGCCCTGACGTCGGAGCAGTCGCCGAGACCGAGAGCGTTTCCGGTCTCGCGTTTCCGGTATCAAGCACAGCGTCGCGACTCGCGACGTGCCGCGCGAAGTTTTTGCGTCGTTTGGACCGCGTTGTTTCGTATAATAATGGCAAGAAAAGACAGTTTGAGCGTTGCGTTGGTGCCCTCACCTTTGCTGGCTTACGTGGAATCAAGCAGCGACAGCTCCGAGAGTGACGACGACTTCAACCGTACTTGTGAGCAGAAATTTGCCCAGCTGTTCGACATGCCTAACAGTATACCGAAGGCTACAGGCTACGTGAAAAACGTTGTGCGGATGTACTCCGAGAAAGAGGTAGGACGTTACAGCGAAATACCGTGTTTCATGTACATTGAATATGCTTTCTTCGTCAGTTTCGCAGGAACTTTCGGCTTTCTAGGAAATCCTGCTACGCCTTAATTCAGCGTTTCTCCCAGTGCAGCTTCTTCCCATCGAACCAACGGCACGGTGGCTCACCAGGCAAAACGGCCAAGGAGCACATGCTTTCCTTCCTTTGGTAAGGAAACCGTAATTAAAGAGAAACTGAGACATCCACCCAAATGTAGCAATTCGCTACTATGGAAACCCAACCGGGTTCCTCGAAAGAAAGCCTCGCAGTTGAAGAAAAATTCGTCCTCGTCCGGGACTCGAACCCGGGACCACCGCCTTTCCGGGGCAGCCCTCTACCATCTGAGCTAACCAGGCAGCTAGCAGATGGCAGGGCGAAGTCGAATTTGTCGACAACTCGAAGCAAAGGCAAGTGTATGGCGTAATAGTTCAGCGGAAATCCGCTAGGTGGAGATAAGTAATTAAAGAGAAACTGAGACATCCACCCAAATGTAGCAATTCGCTACTATGGAAACCCAACCGGGTTCCTCGAAAGAAAGCCTCGCAGTTGAAGAAAAATTCGTCCTGGTCCGGGACTCGAACCCGGGACCACCGCCTTTCCGGGGCAGCCGCTCTACCATCTGAGCTAACCAGGCAGCTAGCAGATGGCAGGGCGAAGTCGAATTTGTCGACCACTCGAAGCAAAGGCAAGTGTATGGCGTAATAGTTCAGCGGAAATCCGCTAGGTGGAGATAAGTAATTAAAGAGAAACTGAGACATCCACCCAAATGTAGCAATTCGCTACTATGGAAACCCAACCGGGTTCCTCGAAAGAAAGCCTCGCAGTTGAAGAAAAATTCGTCCTGGTCCGGGACTCGAACCCGGGACCACCGCCTTTCCGGGGCAGCCGCTCTACCATCTGAGCTAACCAGGCAGCTAGCAGATGGCAGGGCGAAGTCGAATTTGTCGACAACTCGAAGCAAAGGCAAGTGTATGGCGTAATAGTTCAGCGGAAATCCGCTAGGTGGAGATAAGTAATTAAAGAGAAACTGAGACATCCACCCAAATGTAGCAATTCGCTACTATGGAAACCCAACCGGGTTCCTCGAAAGAAAGCCTCGCAGTTGAAGAAAAATTCGTCCTGGTCCGGGACTCGAACCCGGGACCACCGCCTTTCCGGGGCAGCCGCTCTACCATCTGAGCTAACCAGGCAGCTAGCAGATGGCAGGGCGAAGTCGAATTTGTCGACAACTCGAAGCAAAGGCAAGTGTATGGCGTAATAGTTCAGCGGAAATCCGCTAGGTGGAGATAAGTAATTAAAGAGAAACTGAGACATCCACCCAAATGTAGCAATTCGCTACTATGGAAACCCAACCGGGTTCCTCGAAAGAAAGCCTCGCAGTTGAAGAAAAATTCGTCCTGGTCCGGGACTCGAACCCGGGACCACCGCCTTTCCGGGGCAGCCGCTCTACCATCTGAGCTAACCAGGCAGCTAGCAGATGGCAGGGCGAAGTCGAATTTGTCGACAACTCGAAGCAAAGGCAAGTGTATGGCGTAATAGTTCAGCGGAAATCCGCTAGGTGGAGATAAGTAATTAAAGAGAAACTGAGACATCCACCCAAATGTAGCAATTCGCTACTATGGAAACCCAACCGGGTTCCTCGAAAGAAAGCCTCGCAGTTGAAGAAAAATTCGTCCTGGTCCGGGACTCGAACCCGGGACCACCGCCTTTCCGGGGCAGCCGCTCTACCATTTGAGCTAACCAGGCAGCTAGCAGATGGCAGGGCGAAGTCGAATTTGTCAGCAACTCGAAGCAAAGGCAAGTGTATGGCGTAATAGTTCAGCGGAAATCCGCTAGGTGGAGATAAGTAATTAAAGAGAAACTGAGACATCCACCCTAATGTAGCAATTCGCTACTATGGAAACCCAACCGGGTTCCTCGAAAGAAAGCCTCGCAGTTGAAGAAAAATTCGTCCTGGTCCGGGACTCGAACCCGGGACCACCGCCTTTCCGGGGCAGCCGCTCTACCATCTGAGCTAACCAGGCAGCTAGCAGATGGCAGGGCGAAGTCGAATTTGTCGACAACTCGAAGCAAAGGCAAGTGTATGGCGTAATAGTTCAGCGGAAATCCGCTAGGTGGAGATAAGTAATTAAAGAGAAACTGAGACATCCACCCAAATGTAGCAATTCGCTACTATGGAAACCCAACCGGGTTCCTCGAAAGAAAGCCTCGCAGTTGAAGAAAAATTCGTCCTGGTCCGGGACTCGAACCCGGGACCACCGCCTTTCCGGGGCAGCCGCTCTACCATCTGAGCTAACCAGGCAGCTAGCAGATGGCAGGGCGAAGTCGAATTTGTCGACAACTCGAAGCAAAGGCAAGTGTGTGGCGTAATAGTTCAGCGGAAATCCGCTAGGTGGAGATAAGTAATTAAAGAGAAACTGAGACATCGACCCAAATGTAGCAATTCGCTACTATGGAAACCCAACCGGGTTCCTCGAAAGAAAGCCTCGCAGTTGAAGAAAAATTCGTCCTGGTCCGGGACTCGAACCCGGGACCACCGCCTTTCCGGGGCAGCCGCTCTACCATCTGAGCTAACCAGGCAGCTAGCAGATGGCAGGGCGAAGTCGAATTTGTCGACAACTCGAAGCAAAGGCAAGTGTATGGCGTAATAGTTCAGCGGAAATCCGCTAGGTGGAGATAAGTAATTAAAGAGAAACTGAGACATCCACCCAAATGTAGCAATTCGCTACTATGGAAACCCAACCGGGTTCCTCGAAAGAAAGCCTCGCAGTTGAAGAAAAATTCGTCCTGGTCCGGGACTCGAACCCGGGACCACCGCCTTTCCGGGGCAGCCGCTCTACCATTTGAGCTAACCAGGCAGCTAGCAGATGGCAGGGCGAAGTCGAATTTGTCGACAACTCGAAGCAAAGGCAAGTGTATGGCGTAATAGTTCAGCGGAAATCCGCTAGGTGGAGATAAGTAATTAAAGAGAAACTGAGACATCCACCCTAATGTAGCAATTCGCTACTATGGAAACCCAACCGGGTTCCTCGAAAGAAAGCCTCGCAGTTGAAGAAAAATTCGTCCTGGTCCGGGACTCGAACCCGGGACCACCGCCTTTCCGGGGCAGCCGCTCTACCATCTGAGCTAACCAGGCAGCTAGCAGATGGCAGGGCGAAGTCGAATTTGTCGACAACTCGAAGCAAAGGCAAGTGTATGGCGTAATAGTTCAGCGGAAATCCGCTAGGTGGAGATAAGTAATTAAAGAGAAACTGAGACATCCACCCAAATGTAGCAATTCGCTACTATGGAAACCCAACCGGGTTCCTCGAAAGAAAGCCTCGCAGTTGAAGAAAAATTCGTCCTGGTCCGGGACTCGAACCCGGGACCACCGCCTTTCCGGGGCAGCCGCTCTACCATCTGAGCTAACCAGGCAGCTAGCAGATGGCAGGGCGAAGTCGAATTTGTCGACAACTCGAAGCAAAGGCAAGTGTGTGGCGTAATAGTTCAGCGGAAATCCGCTAGGTGGAGATAAGTAATTAAAGAGAAACTGAGACATCGACCCAAATGTAGCAATTCGCTACTATGGAAACCCAACCGGGTTCCTCGAAAGAAAGCCTCGCAGTTGAAGAAAAATTCGTCCTGGTCCGGGACTCGAACCCGGGACCACCGCCTTTCCGGGGCAGCTGCTCTACCATCTGAGCTAACCAGGCAGCTAGCAGATGGCAGGGCGAAGTCGAATTTGTCGACAACTCGAAGCAAAGGCAAGTGTATGGCGTAATAGTTCAGCGGAAATCCGCTAGGTGGAGATAAGTAATTAAAGAGAAACTGAGACATCCACCCAAATGTAGCAATTCGCTACTATGGAAACCCAACCGGGTTCCTCGAAAGAAAGCCTCGCAGTTGAAGAAAAATTCGTCCTGGTCCGGGACTCGAACCCGGGACCACCGCCTTTCCGGGGCAGCCGCTCTACCATCTGAGCTAACCAGGCAGCTAGCAGATGGCAGGGCGAAGTCGAATTTGTCGACAACTCGAAGCAAAGGCAAGTGTATGGCGTAATAGTTCAGCGGAAATCCGCTAGGTGGAGATAAGTAATTAAAGAGAAACTGAGACATCCACCCAAATGTAGCAATTCGCTACTATGGAAACCCAACCGGGTTCCTCGAAAGAAAGCCTCCCAGTTGAAGAAAAATTCGTCCTGGTCCGGGACTCGAACCCGGGACCACCGCCTTTCCGGGGCAGCCGCTCTACCATCTGAGCTAACCAGGCAGCTAGCAGATGGCAGGGCGAAGTCGAATTTGTCGACAACTCGAAGCAAAGGCAAGTGTGTGGCGTAATAGTTCAGCGGAAATCCGCTAGGTGGAGATAAGTAATTAAAGAGAAACTGAGACATCCACCCAAATGTAGCAATTCGCTACTATGGAAACCCAACCGGGTTCCTCGAAAGAAAGCCTCGCAGTTGAAGAAAAATTCGTCCTGGTCCGGGACTCGAACCCGGGACCACCGCCTTTCCGGGCGGTGGTCCAAGCGTGATTCAAGCGTGACCTTAGATGCGGAATGAAACGCGAATTGAAGAAAAAAATGTGCAATGACTTAACTGCATGGTGCGTCACCGCTGTGTAGCGTAATAATGTAATAAGAAAATGTGAGCGTGTGGCAGTGAATGAAGCAAATATCGAAACAGTGTAGGACGGTTTAAGGGCGATATATCTGTATTTTGTGCTCTAATGATACACGCCGTGTGTGACGTGTTTCTGTCAACGTTCAACGAGCACTGCCGATGTTCAGGAAATGAAAAACGGGCGTGCTCTATCCGGATAATATCCCTTTATGCATGACGCCCCCGTGAAAGAATTATTGCTACCTTCCTTGCGTATTTTAACGCAAATATGACCATGATTATGTGTTAGGTACGCCAAAGTTTGAAAGTGCTCATGCGATGTGAAGAGCTGACGAACGCACTGGGATGAAGGTACATAACGGTAAACTTTGTGGCATTTCGTTATGCAGTAGTGCAGTTTGTTGCTAATGACCTGCTCATTTCTTTCATGTACCCAGGTATGCGGCCAACAAGGCTTCCATGAGGGAGGTGTCTGTTCTTTTTGACACAGCTTAATCAACACAACTGGTTATTATAAATAGGGTTCTCCACTTCATGTGCAGCATTGCACCAGAGGAGATCTACTTTTCAAGCAACAAGGAAGCTGTTGCAAGAGAATTTGAAAAGGTAAGTTTACTTTTTTTGGTGCATGCATTGGAAACAAACGTAAGAGATGATGGATCCCATTGTACACATACTGAGCACTTGCATCAAGATCATATGAAACCAAGAATGTGTTGAGGCCAATATGGCTGGTTGAAATGAGCGGTACAGGTACTAGTTGCAGATTTCATCATTTTCCCAGGGTCGTTGCTTTTGACTCGCATATTTGTGAGTAATATTGCGTGCTACCATCCAAATAATTTAATGTCTTGGAAAGCAGAAAAACATTGTCTGTTTATTACTCATTTTATGTTGCTTTTGTCATTCACTGTTCTTTCATGTTTTGTATGTGACTCACTTGCAATAGTCTGCATGTATTAATGAGCAGATGTGGGTACTTCATGGTAAACATACCTTTCTTCAGGTTGCTGGATTTCCCAACGTACTGGGTGTATTGACGGAACATACATTCCAATCAGGTGCCCGAACAACAAACTCAGATCAACGTAACAAGCAGACACGACCAAGTTTCAATCACCATTCAAGGCATATGCGACAGCAATGGGAGATTTGAAGACGTTTTTACAGGCACCCCCAGCAAGATCCACGATGCCAGAGTCCTTAGGCTGTCAACAGTGAACGAGGATCTGCCAACAATCTGCCAAATCAACCAGTACCACGTTCTTGGAGATGCTGCCTATCCAATACGGGAACACCTTCTTACACCATACAAAGATTTTGGTGCCATGACAGATGCGCAGATTGTGTACAACCATCGTCACTCTTCGACGCGTGTCGTGATTGAGAACGCATTCGGCCGCCTCAAACAGAGGTTCCGCCAACTGCGGTACATTGAATTCCAAACTGTGGACAAGATAACGCAATTCATCATTGCTTGCACAATATTTGCCTTGACATTGGGGATTTAAATGTTGACGACATCCTAACTGATGACGACCTGCAGGAAAGACAACAAGAGATCGCTCAGCATCGCATTCTCCGAGAGGAAGAATGCAAGGAAGCAAGCCAGTCCATACCGACACAGAGAGAGTCAGCCCTGCGGCGCCTTGGTGAACTGAAGCGGAGCAACCTGGCACAGCGTTTATAAGTTTGCTCATTCTGTCATGATGGTGTAAAAAAAGTGTGCAAGAAGCATTTCTATTATTTATGAACAAGGCATAAGACACAGTGCTTTTAAAGTTTTATTGACGCAAGCAGTTGTTGCGTTTATGGTTCTGAAATGAACTGCATCTCCTTTTTGCAATGAAAAAAAAAACGCTACTCGCGTAAAAAATGTCCAGCTGCTTTGGAGTTGAAATAAATATGCAATTAGGTTGCAACCTTGTTTACGGTGTGCCTCGCTGTGTGCTCACTCTCCTTTCCTTGTCGATCTTCCACAGTGCGTCCATGAAATCTGCATGTGCTTGGAGGATTTCTTGATGTCGCTGTGCACGTGCTTCCTCGCGCTTTCTTTCTCTTTCTTCTTTTCGAGCTTCGCGCTGTTCGTTCATTTTGTGCATCTCATCAAAAAACATCTTCATATGCTTCATACGGTCAGTACTTGGCCGTTGATTTCTTGGGCGCGCAGCTCTTCCTTTGGGTGTAGTACCATCACAATGAAGCCTGCCATTTTCCACTTGCTCTGGAAGTGCTGTGTCGATGAAGCCCTGGCTATTGTCATCCAGGTTTGATATTGATGATACGAGGTTTGGGTCCTCCGCAGTCGCAGGTGCAGCAGAAGGTACCTTCTTGTATGTCACTTTCTTTACTCCCCGAAGAACCTCTGGTTCTAGGCTGTCATCTATAGCTCGAATCGCTGCAAACTCTTCCTAAAACACCACATTGCAGCGTGAATGGCCAGACGTGTGATTGTTGCGATCTTCATTGCGTTTGCGTTTCGCAATGGTCTTAAAACGAGTCTCGCACTGAATACCAGTTCGCACAACATTGATTAAAGCAAACATATCACGGCCAATTTGCTCAAACATTTCCCTCTTGCATTTAAACTTCTTCATTGGCCCCACAGATGGCGCATACTTGGCATAATAATCAAGAAGCAGCTTTGTCTCTCTATCACTTCAGGTAGCTGTAAATAAGATGGGAAACGTTTCAGATAAAGTGACAGACAACTGCGAGTCACAGTTGTTAAGGTACCATTGTATAAAACAAGGTTTGTTGCACAAAAAGCCAAATGTACAGTAAAATTTGTTAAATGAACTGAATAGGTGTAGGGCACTGCTACAATATTCTGTAAGGTGCACCTCCAGACTGCCTTGAACAGAGAAAAGTTACCAAAGACACCATTACATAATGCTGCTCTCAATGAATACGAACAGCGCAGTCACTGTTGCGTTACCTCCTTGAACAAGAATACATTGGAGGCGTTAAGCATTGAGGTGTTAATGGAATGAGTACAAAGTAACATTAAAGAGCAACACTTTAGGCTAAAGTGATGATGAATGTAGTGTTTTGTGTCGCAAGGGCCACGTATGGTCAGTCTTTAGGCTTGAGACTAAAGTGTTGTCTGCTAGAGTATGTGCGTTGGTTGAAAGATGAAGAATGCAGTGTAAAATTTTCCTAAAGGAATTATGCATCTGGAGATGGTGTCAGCATGTGAGGGTGACTAGACTGTGTTCAAAGCGTTTTAACACATTACAGCAGTTTTTTAAGGTAAGTGTTCTGAAGACTAAGTGAGGTTTCAACAGCGCCAATAAAACAAGGACGCGAAGAAACAAATAGCACAGACAAGAGCTGACTGCCAACTGGAAGTTTATTTGAAGTTCTTCAGCCATTTATACATTTTCCGGCAAAGGCACGCGTACACTAGTCACATAAACATCTGCAAAATCCACATCGTAGTATGTCATGCAAAAAAAGTATTCCTTTCTCCAACAAAGCGAGATTATGTCGAGCTTTTTTGCATGCCAGATTATGATATTTCTGATTTTGCCGATGTTTATGTGACTGGTGTGCGCATGCCTATGCTGGAAAAAGTATAACTGGCTGAAGAATTTGAAATAAACTTCCAGTTGGCAGTCAGCGCTTGTCTGTGGCACTTGTTTCTTGGTGTCCTTGTTTTATTCACGCTGTTCAAACCTCAGTTCTAGATATGAACCAACTAGCTCTCATCAAGACTTTACTGAAGTAGTTATTGTAACGAGCTGAAAATGTTTACATACCATTTACAGAAGAGGAACCACGAGATTGTCGATGTTGCTCTATTGCTGGATCTCCTGACAGGTCATCAGTTGCTGCACTGCCTGTGGAACAAAACAAAAAGGCACACTTTTTATACGAGGCTACTTAATCTCTATACAAATTCAAATAAATGAGCAGATCGAGCAGTGAGCTTAATGTACGCAATTTTTACCGAAACTAATTTCACATAATAGAACTGATAACTTGGCTAGTTGGTAAAATATGCCAGTAACCATAATTATCTACTGAAGCAGCATGATGTTATGTGCAAGACGAGGAGTAGACATAGGCATCATATTTTCACAACAGTTAGGGGAAAGGAGAAGCTAGTTGTGCAGTGTGAATAGATATGATTTTCACAGGCATGAAAACATCCACGACGAAGCACTGTGTAATGAACAATGTGCACCAATGTGTTCGGTGTGCAAGCCTAGACAGCTGTAAGTGAGCAACCCCAATTTTGCCATGTCAACTAGTTCAAACAGCTGCGTCTATGCAAACCGCGCTGAATTACTGACACTATGTCGTTACATCATAATGTAGTTCAATGGGTATCATATATGCTGTGCCAGATTTTCAACTTCAAATGACTGTAAAATTGAAACAGAGTGTCAGTGTTAAGAACCAATAGTAAAATGACGTGTGAAAATCCTTAATATCTTGGATGGCTATGGATGGATCGTGGCCCTTTGCTTTTCATTATAGCTAAACTGTAGGCACACTGCAACGTTTCACATTTCGGATGCGATAGGCACAAACAGTACATATGCGAAAATCCACGAATGGAAGTGCATGCCCACAGTCTCAAAATATGGGTACACAATTGCTATATTAACAGAAGGTACAGAACATACAGAAGGTAAACCGAGCAAAACGAATGATTACACATGTCAAAGTGAAAAGCTAAATGCTCCTTCAAAATGCATTTATTTTACAAAGATAGCCATTCTCACATATCAACATAACTTTCAGCATCCCAGGCAAACGCCTTGTACAATAAAAGTGCACTGCAACCTCTAGACAAGCAAGAGGCAGCTTCAGGCTTCCACAAGTGGCAACTTTAGCTATGTGCCAAGTCACAAAAATATTCAAAGCGCTTTCGAGACATGACATCCCAACACCTCCACTTTCAGGGAATATTCATGGCTGTTGCTTTGCATAAATTCTTACATACCAGTAGCAGGAGTGCTACAGCCTGACTGCAGCGATGGTAAAGTATACAAGCTTTTCACCATGCTTGGAGAATTCATGTCTACAGCCGTTTTTTTTTCACGGAACGACATATACACTGCAAGCGCACACGCCAGATAAAAGCAGCAGTTGGCGAGCATCGTCAGCCCAGTTAGCAAAAACATGCCAGCGCTACATCGTTTGCGTCAGTACTCGGGGGATAGCTACGTCGCTCGCTACTTTAACCGGCCCACTGCGTCGCCACAAATAAACTGTTTACGCTAAATGGTTTCAATAAACAGTGTTTCAATAAAGATTGTTTGTCAACACTAGTGTGAGGCTTACACGCGTACACGACTTCAAAAGTATCTCTCGTTACGCAATCGTAAAGAAAGAGGCTCGCGATTAATGGCATGCACGTTAAAAACCTCACGTGGTCAGAATACCGAGTCTACCACCTACGGGATCCTGCATAATCATATCGTGGCTCTGTGAAGTTAAGCCCCAGAATTTCATTATTTTCAACTAATGACAGCGGCACGAAATTCCGGCAACAAAGCAAATGTCAATACAACCACTTTGCAGCAGTTCAAGTATTCACACAGATGTTTAGTGTAGTAAACAAAAACTTACCGCCCGCAAGCATTGTCAGAAAAAGAACCTGCGCAGTTGTTGGCGACGGTGCTCTGGATTCCACCGTCGCACCAAACGGTCGTATCCGCTCGTCCGCCATTTTGCTTGGAAGCATCAGGGGCGTTGGCTTGGCTTCGACACGGCTTCAACTCGAAACTGGATTTTTGCTGTAGCCACGTGACTTCGTATTGCATTTCCTCCTCTAAGTGCGAGTCCCACGTTCGACTAGCACGCTTGTCCTCTGCCTCCGAGTTCGAGACATGCCGGTTCTGCCCGACTCTGATTCGGAGGATGGAAGTGACCAGTAGAAGATAGCAAAAGTGGCCGCGCCTCGCGCCGCCGTCGGATCACCTTCCTTTTTACACTGTGATCCTGAGCGTCTGAAAGCATGGGCTGCGGCGATTCCTGGGGGCGGCCGTCAGCTCACATCGAGAGATTGCGTCTGCGAGAAGCACTTCACGAGCAGCATGATGAGACGTGATAAATACTACGGTGAGCTTAGAGGCGAGGTAATCTTATACCAGCCGAAAAAAACTGGACTTCGTGCAGAGGCTGTTCCCTGCATCTTTCTTCCGTCTGCAGCATCTCTGACATCCTCGAAAAAGAAGCCGCCTTCACGAGAAGCGCCATCAAATACCAGTCATGCTACCGTTAAATGATCAACACTGAGTGTATACGACAAGCCAGGAACATCAACGGCGGTGAACGTCAGTGGTGTTAGCACAGCGTGTGAGGCCCATGAGCTTGAAGAAAATCAGCTCTCATTGCATGCATGCGACGGCGATCTTCCATGTGCCACTACCAGTAGCTCCAACGCGCTATGCGCTTCAGCAAAGCAGTGCAAAGCTACCACCACTCCTGCGACAGACGTGCAGTCATGCGGCTCCCCGTCTGAACAGTGCTTGCTTCACAAACTCATGAAAGAGAAGCCTGTCAGCTTGCCGAGCCCAGCATGGAATCGCCATGGAATGAGCATGGAAGGCGTTGAAAGTATTTGTTTCGCGGAACTCTGGAAAGCTTCAGCAACTTCACTAGTTATTATTATCAAGAGTTTAGAGCTAGCAATGTGTGGAGAGGGGCTGAAAGTAAGCCAATATGTTTTCGAGCGCGAAGTGAGCAGTAAGGTGTTCAAAGTTCCCTGTGGCCTCCACGAGATCCCAGAAATCACTGAATTGCTTGACTCATTTCATAAAAGCGTTGTCTGCGGTGGCGGTCCTGCAAAGAGCAAGTTTCTCGGTATCCAATTAGAATGCGCCACAGCTGATGGACTCGGATTCTGGAGGCATAGAAATTGTTCCCTGCTTCTTGGTGCTTCTGAAACACAATGCAGATCATGCAAATCCATAGACAACACACTGCGTGTTCACAAAGCACGGAAAGAAAAACGAGTAAAAGATACACGCATACGACTTCCGGTGAGTCCCTCGACGAGACCGAAGTTGGAAGCATTGCGAGAGCAGCGTATTGCCTCCTACTGCTCAAAGTTAAAGCTCCAGAAAAGGAAGCAAGCACATATCGATGAACTGCTGAAATATAAAGCGCAAGTTAAACACCTTGAAGACAACGAAGTGGAAGATCTGGCAAAGAAAGCGGGGTTCCCGGAAATGCCCCACGTGCTGTTAACGGAGTGCATAGCTGCCGCAAAAGCTACGCCAAAACAGGGAAGGCGTTACACATACAACTGGCTGCTACTGTGTCTCCTTCCGCACATTGGTTCGCCATCAAGCTACAGGTTTCTTCGGGAAAGCGACATATTGCCTTTGCCCTGTTTTAGAACCGTAAGGAAATACATCGCTACCGTAGGGATGAAATGTGGTTTCGATTTGGATTTCTTTGCGGCACTGAAAAAGAAATTAGATGAGAAATCTTGCTTCCAAAGGCATGACATGCTTCTCTTCGACGAAGTGCTGGTAAGGGAAAGAAAATGTGTGGACTCAAAAACGCTAACCTACATCGGCCTCGTCGACTACGGTGAGGATAGCGGTGAAACATCTGCGTTGGCCAACCACGGACTTGTGTTTGTTTTGTCCGTTCGGAGAAAATTATCCACAACCTATCGGGGTGTTTGCATCAAGGGGAGCGGCGAAGGGAACTGTTCTGAGCCAGTTGGTGCTGCAAGCGATAGTGATGTTCGAAAACTCAGGCGCAATTGTTGACGGCGTTATGTGTGATGGTGCCAGCACCAACAGGAAAATGTGGACTGAGCTTGGTGTCAGTAGAAAACTCGACACAGCCAAGCACTTCTTTGAGCACCCGATGGATGAAGACAGAAAGGTGTACGTATTTTCGGACGTGCCGCACCTATTTAGGTGCATTAGAAATAGACTATTAAAGCAACGCCTGCTCAAAGTGAAAGGACAGTGGCTTAAATGGTTGGTATATGTAGCTGTCCACAAGGCAGATCTGAAGAATTCCGGTGGCTTGAAAGTATGCCCCAAAATAACAAGCCGCCACGTGCACCCCTCAAACATGGATCTTATGCGTGTTAAACTCGCAACGCAGGTGTTCAGCATATCTATATGGCTTTGGCCATCAAGTACTACATCGAGCGGAACGTATTCAATGCACTGGAGGCGGCACGTACTGTGGAGTTTACAGAACGTATCAATGGCCTAATTGATGCAATGAACTGGCGACAACCCGGCGACTCAGTGCGCAAGGAAAGCAAGGAAATTCTTGTAATGAAGGAATCGCTGCTATGGCTCGACGACTGGGAACGCGATCTCAACTTAGGGGTTATCACCAAAAATGTTCCTGACTCCATTAACAGCGGAAGGCCTCCGAGTATCCATCTTATCTACGTTAGACCTGTCAGAATATCTGCTAACAGAATGCGGCTTCAAATATGTTCTCACTGCCAAATTCAATCAAGACCCTCTGGAACGATTCTTCGGAAAAGTCCGACAGGCAGCTGCTGAAAACGACCACCCCGACATGCCAACGTCCCTTCAGCTGTACAGAATGCTCGCCGTGTACAGTCTGCGGACACCGCCCAAGTTCGGCAACTGCGAAGCGCGATAAGAAGCGCCTGTTATTGATTTTACTGCCTTTAGAGCTACATTCAAGAAAAACAAAACCGACGGGTCGAACTTAGACATGCTTAAAGCAAAGCTCGACGGCCTCATTGAAACTGAAGAGTGGGATTGTGACGACATGGTGCAAGTTGACTCCAGCAGTGCCGATGTTGACGCCATTCTGTACTATGTAACAGGGTTAGTCAGCCGAAGAATGACGAAGTTCCTTCCCTGCGCAAAATGCAGGCAGTCTCTCTCAGTCACAACCAGGAGTACGCCGGAGGCAGCGCTGACACACTACAAGACACGAGGCGGTCTCACGCACCCCAACTCACAATTATGCGAAATGCTTCGCTTTGCTGAGAATTTCTTTTCGAAGAGCATGCATGACTGCGATATGTTCTGGCGCACCATTGAACACGTTCTGGACAATTTCCCGTTGACCTTCCCAAGCAACGAGCAAAAGAATGAGGCCATTGCAAAGATACTGCGGTGTTATGTCGCTATGCGCATGAGACAACACTGCCTCTGCGAAGTCAGGAACAGTGTGAAAGTATCGCAAGAGAAAAAAATAAGCTATCGAGGCTGTGCACAAACTGATGCTAGAATACCATGCACATTTGTGAGTGAACTTCCATGTGCGTGCGGATGTTTCTGTCGTGTCACTTATGCGTGTGGTTAAGTGAACGTTCCTTTCAAGTTATACGTAGAGGATATTTTGCGTGCCGTCTTTGTAGTACATGTTCACAGTGAATTTGTCCCTAAGGACGTGGACATTTGTATTTGTATATTATTACCTGCGCATCTTCTTTTAAGGTAAAAGTAGAGCACAATGTATGTGCAGTACGCTGAAACGGTATAAAAATGCATGATGGACCATATAAAGCGATACACCCTTTCTATTGCAATCTCTTTTCTACCGACCAAGTAGTACCCGCTTGTTGCCTTCTAGGATGCAACTAGTCGTAAACGCTGTGCCGTACGACGCCCGCGCTCTCCACCAGCACATGAAACTCAGCTTGGTCACATACTCGAAGAAATTCAAGGCATGTTTGCCTTCGACGAATGCCAGCAGCGCTTTTACCCATCCAATCAAAGTCATCGGGTGAGTGTTAAACACCGTGTACAACCGGAAGATACGGATAATCTTATGATAACGGTCATCAAAAGGGATGAGTTTTATTTTTTACTGTGGTCAAATGACTGAAGCGTAGCACCAATGGCTGTCCGGGCTACCAGCGCTAAAGAAGCGCGCGGCCGAACGGGAGCAGACGCGACCGGTTGCCTTGGCAACCAAACGGCAATAGTTTTTTGTCGGCCGCCAGGTGCCGCCAGCTTGACAGTGGCTCCGTGGGCATGTGACCTTTTCTGGTCGCTGCAACTAGCGTAATTTCCACTGCTAAAGGTTTCTTGCTCCGTGCGTGCAGTCAATTCAACAGCAAGTCATACCCATAGTCAAGCAATATAAATACCTCGGCGTATACATAAACGAAGGAACGACTTATCTAGAACCCAGCAAGATAAACTGAAAATAAAGGGGTAGCATTATGGATCAGTTATAAGACAGAGCACTTTGGGGCCACACATATTATGATGTGCGTGGTATCTATTAATGAGTATGGCTCCAAGTTCAAATGCGAACGCTCCACAAATATGATTCTATGCTTAAAATCGGATATCTTGTCGGGGCTGGATGTTAACCAAAGTTCGTTAGAACGGTTCGGTTTGGGAGCCCACAGGAAAAGCACAAATGAGGTGGTGGAGGGTGACAAGCGTTGGGCGTCTATTGAAGTTACAGAAACGGAGAGCAAAATTAGTTTTGAAGAAAGGGTCAGGAACATGGATAAAAATAAATAGGCGGCTAAAGTGCACAAGTATCTGTACCTGAAAAGCGCGGACGCAGAATAGAGAAAGAGGTCAAATAAGTTGGTAACCAAGTACAGGATAATCGAAACTGTAAATAGACAACAAGGGGTCATCAGAAAAAAGTTGACAGAAATTGAGGCAGTGAATTGAATGCAAAGAATTGAAACAAGAAAAGAACAAGGACATTCACAAAAAATAAGAAACAAATCAGAAAGGAAAATTTGTACGATAACAGGAAGGAAAGTGCCTAGCTATTTGATGCTCGAGCTTGTTGGCTAAGGACACCAACATAACCGAGCAAATTTTCACATTTATATGGCGCACGTGTATGCTGCAACAAAAATCCGGAGACGACTTAGCACATCCTAATTGAATGCGACGGGATTCACCCAGTGTAATGTACACCTTCAAGAAGCGCTTTACTTTAATGTCGACGGATGCCACATGAACTTAAGTTAAAGTTAACTTAGAGCCGTTTAGAGTATAGGAGGAAAAATCAGGGAACAGATTGACACGACCTGATCTGTTAAAAGCAAGGGTAGCGGTACAAGGTAGATAGAGAAGTTTTGAGGAAGTGAAAGAATCAGTTACCTATACAAAAAGTGCTCAAATAATTAGCATGTACAGCATACCTGATGAACTCAAGCAGGCTAGATGACTGTCACCAGCCGGTTTTAAAGGGGGTGGCAGTGCATCATCATAAGGTATCATCCTGTTTTCAATTAAACAAACATGAAACAGACCCACTCTTCTGGACTTTTCTCGGACGGCAACATGAATTAAGGCCAAATTTGATAATGTTGTGCCCTGACGGCTGCTAAATAAACCACTCTCAGTTCACGGTGAAAACGCATGTCAAACTCTCTCGTGGGGCAAGATGATCGGGTGGCATCGGTTCTCCCATTGCAATGTTGCGGGAGTGTGGCGCTTCCTGCTGAATTGATGTAGAATAGAGCGCTTTTTAGTTTGCTCAAAGCACCAATAGCTGCTCACAATAGCATCGAGGGTAGCGTAGTTCTGGATATCTGGAAGGTTGAACGCACCGTCCAAATTTCCCTTCATTATGTGTCTAACTTTTGCTATCGACATTCTTTCGCGAAACCAGCGCATCCTCAATTTATTTTGCGTACGATAGACGCCACTGATGTCTGAACTATAGATGCAAATTCTCGTTTCGCAGCTAGCTAACGACCAACGAGCTGTGCAAACAACTAGTGAGCTAGTGAAATCATCCTCATGCGTGCACCAGGAAATGCGGTTCGTCCTTCGTAAGTAAAAATTTATTTGCCGGCACTCACGTTGCATCCGAGCTGCTGTGGCTGCTGACACGTTGTACATGGCTATCCGGTCGTTCACGTTGACGCCATTCATTGCAGGAAACGCTCTGGTGTCCCGAGGATGCGAAGGTGCGATAGTAGTATAGTAAACACGTTTATTTCGATGGTTAAAGGGACCGTTGGGCCGCTGGTGCTCTGTCTGCCCTCTTAACAAGGTCAGGCCTTGACCGCGCCGTCAGCCGCTCTTGATCGGTATTCTCATTGCTGTGTTCATTTCGTCCATTGCGAGCTATTTTTATTGCTTACGCACTGGAAATAGAGACACCCACTTTATGAATCAGTCTGCCACAACGAAGATGTAAGAATTTTCTCAGGGGCTCCGAAAGAATCAGCGATGAAATGTTTTTCTTGAGGCTCTCCCGGACTCATTTTCCACAAGTTTCCCCTCAGCCCGGATCACTCAGGTTTACCTAAATTTTTTTAGCCAAGACTCCTTAAAATCAACTCAACTGGCTCACTAGGTCTACAATTCACTAAAATCTTACTTCTAAAGTTGAACTTACTAGCAATCAGACTCATCATGATAAAATTCAGCTGGGCTCACTCGCACTAAGACTTACCAGATTGAGACTCAAGGAGGCCCACGTGTGCTCGGAAACTCATACTGGGTACGGTTCACACTGATTCGCCGAATTGCCGACTCATACTGTCAAAAAATATAATGTGTAAATGCGTACGCATTTCAATTCTTACCCAGCGAGAAAACTGCCCATGCGTCCGTCCGTCCTTCCCGCAAGGCGATTGGTTTCAAGAAAGAGCCTGCAGCAGCAGGCGACTGTACCGTGACGCTGCCTGTCGCTTCAATGCAAACCAAGCAGCGAGAACACAGCTCTCACAGAGCTCTCAGTACATGCCGCACTGTCCCCGTTTTGCAGATCGCTTTCAAGAATGAACCCGCGCGTCTCTCTTCTACGCCAAGTAAGCGGTGAAAATACAGCGTGCCAAGCAATCAACAGTAGGGATTTAGTCGGCATCGCGCATCGCTTTCAAGATACGGCCCGCCAAGCCGCGACAGACGTAGCCACCGCCGGAGCACAGTTGATCACGGCTCATAATGATTTGACGCGGGTGGATAATGCGCTAAAGAGCGATAACGGCTTATAATGATCCAACCACCAAGATATAGTTCATGTAACAAATCCTACATCTCCCTCGTCATTTTACCCCACGTCCACATCTGCTGCGGGCGATCTATAACACGAGTCAACATTGCTTCTACTTGCCTATTCTACGTTGTCTCCTGCAGGTCTCACTTAGCAGTTCAGTGTTTCAGCCGCGCTTCTCTGGTTCACGATTACTTCGGGGTCGTTCTCGCACTTATACGAAACACACCAGCGTACGACCACATCGTTAGTACGAAATGCTTACGCATTTTTCGGATGCGTAAGCATTACGGATGCCACAGGAGATTCTACGCGAATTTTTCAACTTAAATAGGTGCTCACACACACACTTGCGTCGAATGCCGAGGTTCGTGACTTATTTGGTTCACCAGCTCACAATGAGGATTCAGAGTAAGATCAGAGCTCGCTTGAAAGCGACGTTCACGCTCATATGTGCAACTAACTTTCATTGCCGCGCACTCATTTGCATATATCTCCGCGCAAACTCATATGCAGTGCTTTACACTCAAAATCACGCCCATTCTTACCAACCGGCGCTGACTGTTATTCAAATATGCTGTCACGTGCGTTCATACTGAACGGCACTCATTCATATTCACACTTATACTTCTCATCAGTGGCTCATGCTCGCCCGCTTGGGCAATCACGCTAACTCGTAGGTTTTCCTAGTTCATTGCACTGACCCCTACTGAGCAAATGTTAAAGCGAACGCCTTAAAATTTTCGACCCAGATGGCTCATGGGCCGAAAAATCCGATGTCCTGGCGTTATGGCACCAAAATTCACAGTGCCAGCCAGGCAACATGGCGCCACTAAGGTGCAACCAACAATGATAGAGTTAAAGGACTCGAAACCACGACCTTTGGTAGGTAGTCGAACCCACGACCATTGCTGGGAGGCGACACCACGACCTTTGGTGCTGCTTAAGGCGAAGTTATTAAGGCACAGCTCATTAAGATATCGTTAATTGGGGCACTCGAGTCCCACGACCTTCTGTGGTAATAAAGGCGAATATATTTAAGGTACTCGAAACTACGACCTTTCGCGGGATTCGAATCCTCAACCTCTGATGTTAATAAAGACTATGGTAATTAAGGCAGACTCGCTAACTAATTCACAGTGCCATACGTGAACAATCTCAAATTTACATGGTCTCACTATTTTCACATCTGCTCATAATCACTAGGCTAAAATACACGCACTTGTACCTAAATGCACTAGAGATGATGATAATTTAATGGCATCCCCTTTGAAACGGGGCAGCTACAAATAGTCACCTAGCATGCTTGATTTAATCAGGTATACTATACCTGTTCTTTATCTAGCATTTTTATATGCCTCTCGGTAATGTTTTTCTTTTTTTTCGAAAATTTACCTTGTACTGCTTGCTACCTATGATATTAAGAGATAAGGTCGTATCGATGTCTTCCCTGCATTTTTTTTCACCAGTACTCTAATCGTCTCTTGCTTATCTCTATGGCTGATCGGTTGATGTTTCCTTCCTCGTTAAACCCAAGCGCTTCTGGAAGTTGTACTTTACCTACAGTTCTTGCTGGGTGAATACCGTCGCATTCCATTAGGACGTGCTGAGTGGCCTCTGGATCCTTACTGCAGCATACACATGCCTCATCTAGTTCGGAAAATTTGCTCCGGTATGTTTTGGTCCTTAGGCAACCGTGTCGAGCCTCAAATAGCAAGGCACTGCCCTTTGAGTTATCGTACAAATTTTCCCTTCTAATTTCTTTCTTGTAAATCTGCATGGTTCTTTTTGTTTCCATTCTTTGTATCCAATTCACGGTCTGTATTTCTCTCACTTTCTTTCTGATGACTCCTCGTTGTCTATTTACAGTTTCGATTATCCTGTACTTGGTTGCCAATTTCCTTGACCTCTTCCTTCATTCTGTGTCAACGCTTTTCATGTGCAGGTACTTGTGCACTTTAGCCGCCCATTTATTTTCATGCATGTTCTGAGCCTTTTTTCTAAACTAATTTTGCTCTGTGCTTCTCTGACTTCAAAAGAGGCCCAACCCATGTCAGCCTGCACTGCCTCACTTGAGGTTTTACCGTGGGCTCACAACACTCGACCCTCGGTCAGACACTCGAACCCACGACCTCTGGTGGGAGAAACAATAAGTGGTAACGACACATTTGAATGAAGATGCTGAGTATTTTAATTATTGTCTTGTGAGTGCGTACGCTTTCTTGTTCATCCACTGAAGCTTATGCCAAAGTGACCGTGAACTTTTATTGTAACTTAGCGTCATTTCCCAAGTGCATTTAGGTACAAGTGCGTGTATTTTAGCCTAATGATTATGAGCAGATGTGAAAATAGTGAGACCATGTAAATTTGAGCTTGTTCGTGTATGGCACTGCGAAGTAGTTAGCGAGTCTGTATTAGACAGGTAACTCAGTGTTCTTTCTTTTCAAGTTTGCCAGATTACGTGTTAAGTTGAATCTAGGCGATCTAAAATGAAGCTGAGTGCATAATCGTGAATTCGTTTGTTTCAGAAAGCTCGGGTGACATGAGTCTGCATTGAGACATTCTTTAAACGAACGGTTTATGACCCATGAATCAATGTTTGAAGATGTAAACTTCCCACTTTGTGAATTGTCAATTGAAGTTCGCAAGTGTGACGCCTACCAAAGTTTCTGTTCTTATTTGTATTCCCAGATTTCCCTGCCCGTGTGGTGTGCAAGTCTTTCTGTGCGTATTTTTCTATCGCGCGCCACTTTCGCTTTTTCACTTATGTATCACTAGTGACGATGCAGTGTTCTTTGGGATAGAAACAGGAAATAATAAAAAATATACATCAAGAATAGCACTCGCTGTCTACAAGAGTGTCAACACTTGCCTCCTTTTAAAGACACCTTAAAAAACCTACCTATCGCAAAGTACACCGTATTAACGTTTGTATTTCTGTTTCCAACTGTCGATGTTTACTTTTTACTAGGCGGCAAGACGCTTTGCGTTATTTATATGGTGTCCAACTAAAAGCCTATCTCCTCACTTTTGGTTCAACGTACCCAATTTTGTTTTCGTTGACACCCGCCGTGGTTGCTCAGTCAGCTAAAGCGTTGCGCTGCTGATCACGAGATCGCGAGATTGAATCCCGGCCACGGCAGCCGCATTTCGATGGAGGTGAAATGCAAAAACGCCCGTGCGCTTGTGTTGTAGTGCACGTAAAAAAACTCCAGGTGGTAAAAATTAATCCGAAGCCCTCCATTATGGCGTAGCTCATAATGAGAACTGGTTTTGGCATGTAAAACCCCAGAAAGACGAAGATGAAGAGTTTACACTGAGAAATTAGTATGAGTGCATACTGCTTGAAGATCGGTGTTACATGTTGCTGAATAAGTCAATAAAATAAATGGAACTCATTCAGACTCCGGCATATATTATATTTTATACGGGAAGAACGTACCTTGGAAATTCCAACCATTTTGCGATATGTGTTTTTTTCTCTAATTTTCTGCATGCCAACGTGCGCTACAGGGTATGTCCCATGAGCAGGTGCCCCTCACTGAGCGGCACTTAACATGACTCTGAGCTCATTCAATCTACGACTCATCAAAATTCTATTTAGTGGAGCTCAATCAGACTCAAGGGTCGGTCAGAATTTTAGTGAACCAACGAATGAGCTAGTTTGCCGATCTACGCACTAAAGGCAAACGTGCGCTTTTAAGTTGAATATGGCCCATGATTGCGATTATGATTGCCCTGTCATGGTAGGTAGAATTCATACCTCAATATATGCTTTCTCTTATGCACGCAGTGATCCAAGTGAAACAAGTACTGGAATATCAAAACCGTACAATGAACTGTTCTGTTGTTAAGGATTGAGCAGTGGGAGTATTACGGTGGTAAGCTTTTTTGATTTTTTTTTCTTGCATGGAAAGCTGTAATGAATTTTAATACATGACGACGTATGAACTAAGTGTGCGCTCAGCCCACATAACCGCAAAGAACACTGTAGCTGCGTGGTGTGCACGCGAAGTGCCAAACTTGGTTACCGTAATTCACAGGTATTAAAAGATAGCCGTGCGCTGGGACGTGAAGCAAATTGATAAACTAAATAATTTCTTCCGTATGCATACAAGATATGTGAGTTTATTAACCGCATACTTACCCGGACAACTTAGATTGTCACATACTACAGGATATTTCATTTTAAATGCTGTGTTTCGCCTTTTTGTCAATATAACTTGCATTGTGGATCATAAATCTTGTTGAGCTAATAATATATCTCTCGGCACTGGTAAAAAGCCATCCTAATTGACTAATATTCTCTTTTTATTGTATCAGAAGCCTAAATAAATTTTGCACGGTTCTCTGAATTGTTTTGGAATGAGGTATACAGAAGAACTTTCCACGGCACAGGAATAATCACAAGTGTATTTATAATATTGTTACGGTGCAATTGGACAGGACAGTGCGCGCAAGAGTGAGAGCAATAGGAAATGGTAGACTGTACTGGAGCTCTCACCTTTGTAACAGCCTGCGCGATTACCACTATCGTTTCCCATGTAAATAGTTTATGCGTTTGCACACTAAACACAAATAATCCCAGAGGGGAGTAAATGCCTCGTTGCCTTGCGCATTCCCGAACTGAGAATTTAATATACTCCATCTCTCACAAGAGTTTCTATGGTGTTTAAATAATAGTAAATATTACTGTATTTCTCTCGGGAGTTTTTAGGGTGTGCCAATTGGAGTGAATATTACTTCATTTATTGAGGGAGTCTTTAGGTGTTTAAATTGGAGTGAATATTACTTCACGTCTGGAAAGTGTTCTTGAGGTGTTGCAAATGGAGTGAATACTAATCCATTTCTGATGAGAGTTTCTTGAGATCCTGCTACATTATTCATACTCTTTTTCCTGCATTGAATTGAAGCAGCAGCTTTCGTGCCGTGGCTTTACGGCACTTCTTAATGACTGATGAAGTACTGCAGGTGCTATGTTTTGTGCCGGTGAACAACCTTTACCACAGCTTATTTTGTTTTCCACCTTCCTAGTCTGATTTTAAATGCATTTACTACTTCACTGGAGACTAATATAGAATTGAATTTTAGTAATAGCATTTATTTACCCGTCTAGTTAACTGCCCTTTCTCGGCTAGTCAACTCTGTTCAATAACGTAAATCAAAGCGCGAATTCTGCACAAATAAAACACCCGCATTTGCGCTTTCACGTACGCGAGAGTATGTGACGTTGACAAGATTCAAGATTCACGACGATTTTTCTTGATACCATTACACCATTAGCGAATGGAATGCTTGACAGGGGTACATTCTCGCCTATGTATTTCTTGTTAGCATTTCAACGCACGTTATGATTTAATGAAGAAAATGAAATGCGGTTTTTCGGATAGCGATATGAAGTATAATTTATTATCTGCAGGCATTACATCACACGGGAGACAAAACACAGAGGAAAAAAACAACATTTGAGGGAAATTATGCGTAATAAGAGCATGCTTGCTTGAAATGATACATATGAATTAGCAATATTATAAAGTATATACCATACATCACCAAGGCCAAGAGTCCAACATAACGCACATTCAATAAACAAACGCGCACCAAAACACAATGCAGATGTACTGATAAAAGGAAGCGCGGACAACATTGATGACAGAACGATGCGTAGCCAACTGTAACAATTTACTTACTCGAGATAACCATATAAACTATCGCTTTCCTTAACTTGGGGGGAACCACTTTTAAAAAGAAATGTAATCTACTTTAAAAACAGCTTAATTTGACAGCCGACCTACACACTTTTGCAAATGGTTTTCACTGAGAATGTCGCATTGTGAGAAGTCCGTAGATCGCCCCTATTTCAAAATTGGATGGACCTGTAGTCTTCCTAAATCATTAACGACAGAAGTCAGCAAGTGAACACGCCCAAACGACACGTAAAAAAATTGACTGCCTAACCGACGTGAAAGTTTACGATCGCAGCCCATTGACCATACCACTTTTAGGGTGCCTGAATAGTATCTCCTCGCCGGGAGAGGGAGAACACGCAGGCACGCTAGCGACAATGGACACGCCACATTCCGGTGGGGTCAGTGTCCACAAAACCTGCCAAACACGTGTCGGAGTGACGAGAGGTGACCGATTGTTCTCGCCTCCCCAACCTTACTGGCAATCATCGTGCTTCGCGTCGCCTTCGAATTAGTGGCACGTCTGTGCCTTCCTGCGCGCTGACCGATGTCAAAACCCCACAAGTAAGTGTATGCAAGCGCTGCTGCAACAAAACTATGCACACGGACACCCATGAAAGCTTTCATGCGTAAGATTTCACGAAAAAGCAGCGACGTACACACACATAGTAAAAACGCACGCGCCCACACACGTGCACATACACTCAAGCAATGTGCGTACGCGTCCTTTCCTCCCGCACACACAGCCAAGCACAGATACGCTATTTTTTCGTAATAATATCGGCCCACTTTGTAGTATTCTAATGACATTCTTAGCTTGAAGCGAGTTGCTAAATAAAGCAGCAGCGCCACATTAAAGGCACCTCATCCGCTACGTGTAACATGTATAGCGGCGGCCGAAACGTTCAGGCTCACCTGGTTCATGCAGCATCGCCCGCCATTTTTCCAACAATATTCTTGCACGCTGGACCCAAGGCGTCCATTAGAGCACAAGTAAACGCCACAACTCTGAATGCGAGTACCACTAGCTATGTACATCGCGCACGAAAAATCGTTTCACGACGTTTCACCTGAAGTGACTGATGCGAGGTTGGCTCCGCTAGACAAGGCTCGTCGGGCGTGTATGAATGACATTGCGGCTGCCCGGCCTAGAGCAGGTGTCGATGGATGTTAGGCCTAGAATCGTGTCTTCGTGCCGTCGTCGACGAGGTGGTCGGAATCTCCTGTCGTGTGCGGCGTGCTGAGGAAGACATCGAGATGTCGTTGCTGTCATGGTGGCGTCAAATGCTTGTAGAAACGGCCTGCTGATTATCCAAAGTAGTATCCATGAGTTGAAGTGCACGAAAGAAGAAACAATTGCAGAGCCACAAAGGACCCGACTGTGCCTAGCATGCGACTGCCGCACAAGCCTCGATTTTACTCCATTTACATATATTTCTCGTGAGGGAGAAAACTCCATTTTAAGACCGATTTTACTACATCTATGAGTGTTGCGAAATAATTCACGTTTTTATATTGAATACGTTCCCGCTGATGAAATAAGATTTGGCGCCGAGTAGTTTAAAAAACACCGCATATCCACGGGGTGAATGATGATGAGTGGGCGAAGCTCCGGAGGGAATCATCGGTAAACCGTGAATCTTCCGTGTAATTCGCCGAGTCTCGCCGCACTAAATCGAACGACTGACTTCCACCAATGACACGCGCCATATGTGACATCATTCCTATTTTATAACAGCGCCCTTCATTATAATTGCACCATCTCCCCCTGAAGGGGACGCTAGCACAAACGCGTTAGAAACGTGCAGTACTCTCTAGTAAGGGGGAGAGGCCACAGCGTCTTACGCAGCCGTTTACACATGCCGGAACGTGCACCGCGTTTGCCGACGCCATCAGCGTTTATGAATACGGGGGTAAGGCGGAGAGGCCACAGCGTCTTACACCAGCTTCTTACACGGGCCGTAACGCGCTAGCACAAACGCGTTAGAAACGCACAGTACTGCGCGTTTCTAACGCGTTTGACGATTTGACGAAACGCGTTTGACGATTTGACGAAAGACGTCTTTCGTTAATGTTGGGTATTTATTGCCATCGTGGTGCGTGCGTCCATGTGCGCTTCGTGGCGTAGTCGTATAGTGCCTAGAATATACTTAGTAGTGGTTAGCGCCGCGCGTTCGGAAGCAAGGGGTCCCTGGTTCGATTCCGCGCTACGGACACAACTTTCGGAATTTTTTTTTCATAAAA
The DNA here is from genome assembly GCF_013339745.2 of Dermacentor silvarum. NCBI lineage: Eukaryota > Metazoa > Arthropoda > Arachnida > Ixodida > Ixodidae > Dermacentor > Dermacentor silvarum. The sequence goes on from NC_051160.1 coordinate 147,265,928, forward strand.
GTAGACGTGGCTACCTACTACTACGACGACGACTACTACTACGACGACGACGACTACTACTACTACTACTACATACTACAGAGGAGGGACAGACCCACACCCTAAGGAGCTTCGCACCTAAAAGGTTGCCCGTCGTATCTCTTAGCTATGCCGGCTGTAAGTTGTGTTTACAGTGCACGGAGGAAATACATATTCACTCCGCTTCACGGCACAAGGTTTTCGCACTGATAAACTGCATTTTGTAATGGAGTGATATCAGGTCATTCCGTTTTTCTTGCTCCATCATTTCGGGAAGGAGGTAAAATCATGTTTTTTTGCTTTTTTTACTCCATGGTGAAGGAGTTAATATAATGGCCGATGGGGTTTAAGAGGTATTCAACCATAAAAACCCCCATTCAGGCTCATTTGTGTTGACAGTGTGGGCACCGGGCTTCCTCTTCGTAACATTTTGTGGTAGTGTCGGGTAACGACTCAGAACGGAGGTTCTTGGTGGCCGCCGCTTCAGTTCTTCACTGATGTCGCAGTAGACGGTGGCTTTTTCGGCAGCGCCTCTGTCGACTGTCGTACAACAAGCGCCTTCGCTTGTGCCAATCGAATTTCCTTTGCTTGTGCATACCCCAAATCAATTATTCCTCGAAGTTCCCGCAACATCGCAGAATGAAGAGCATCGGTTGTCCGACCTCTCTGCTGAAGTTGTCGCCGCGTCGGTCACGACGCCTGCTGCTGCCCACATTTCTTTCTCCGCCTACACGGCTGTGGAAGCTTGGCAATGTACGTGAAGCAGCGGTGTAGCGTGGCGGCGCCGGGCGCAGACATGCCAGGTGGTTGCTAAGGGACGCATAGTGATCTCAGAGCTAGCCGCAGCGCGGCGCGGCTAGGAGAAGCGATGCTGAAGTTGGAACGGTGACGTCACGACACCTGCGCGAACCTTCGCAAAGCCAGGTGCAACTGTGCCAACTGGTGGCTAGGCAACGCAATGACGTCATAGCTCGGCGGAGTTTCTGCGAACGGTTTGTAGACGAACCACAAGCTTAAACAGCGACGTTGTTAAAACGAATCTATCATGTTCGCTATTGAGACCGGCGCATTGCAAACACCAAAAGTCATGACTTCAAAATCATAGAGGTCATCCGTAGTTCCAAATGCGGTATTTTTCGGAGCGCAGTGGACCAACAGCAATCGCCCGGTAACCAAATTGAATGTAAATAGCAGAGAAATATTTGGAACCATCGGAACACAGGAGTGTTTTAATGCGCGTCAAGGGATAAACATCCTTATAAGGTATCTTGTTGATGTATCAATGGCAAAAATTCAAAGCCGTTACGCTACTATGAAGATGGAAGCCAATAAAGCTGTGCCTATGGTGGGTCTACTGTAGTGAATATTGCCACCACGATGTAAATGGGTGTATTGCCGTTGGGCATCACCCAAACGAACAAGTCTCTCATGAACATTCCGGTTGAGAAACTCGCGTTGAAACCTAGCCGTCCCACCGGGGAAGTTGGCGCTAGGGTTGCCGAGGCATGGACCACCGTTGTCGGGTGAGGAGGGCAAGACAACGCTGACGTTTGACCTCAACATCGCGCTCCCGCAACTCGGGCTCGGCGAGAGAGGGAGAGAGTAAACATCTTCATTAGTAAATGCAGCGGACTCGGATACTCTTCACTGACATTTGGCCTCTACATCACGCTTCCACAACTCGGGCTCCGCGGCTCTTCGCTGACGTTTCGCCTGGGCTTCTGAAGCCCTAACGCTCGAATCGGCACGTCGTCGACGAGCTCATTCCCGAGCGCGTTTGCGACGCCGTTGCTCGAACACATTACGACACGAGGGCAGTTGTTCATGAATGGCTCATACCCCTTAAACGTGGCCTCACCATTACGACGGCAGAAGAGAAGTGAAATTGTACGCTATAATTATTTGTAGCAACCCAGCTAGCAGTCGAAGCAGACGACGATGACGGCAAACGCGGGAGTAGTGGCGCGAGCGCGTGCTCGGCACGGCTTCCAACGGCACGAGCGCAAACCAAGGGAGCCAGGGAGTGAGCTACGGTAGAAGACGACGATGCTCGAGCCAATGCTGATCATGACAGTTTTCTTTCTATACTCGGAAACGGTACCGGGCGAACTAGCCCTTAACAGCTTCGTCGTAAAAGACGCAATTGTGCCCGAAAGGCCAAGTATCGATTACGATAGCAAATTAGTAGAAAGCTATATGAAGTAAGGATTCGTTTTATCGGCTGCACAAAGTTGGAAACATTCCCTTACTTATTCAACAAGCACGGTGTCACGCGCGCACAGATAAACATCAACACAGCCCGCTCGATGACCGCGCAAACTCCCTGTGAAAACGCTGCAGCGAGCAAGCGGTGCAGCAGCAGCGAGCAAGAGGTGCAGCAGCAGCGAGCGAGTTAACCTGCGTGCTGTCTCTCGCTTCAACGCGAACTAAACGTCGAAAGCACAGCGTATACGAAGCTACCTGCACTCAGCGAGCTTTGTCAACATCGCAGATCGCTTTGAAGAAGAGGCCCGCGCGGGCGCGAACTTCGTCCACATCGCATATCGTTTGCAAGATACGGCGCCCGCCCAGCCGTGCCGTAAGCAGCCGCCGCGGGAGCAAATCGCGCCCCTCCCCCCTCTCTCGTTGCCTCCTCCCCGTGCCTCACGCGCGAAAGAAGACGGCGCACTTACACCCCGCCTTCCTCCCTCGCACGCGCGAGATAGAGCCGTGATTGTTGGCTGACCCTCGCAAACGTTTACTCGCACACAGCGTACGGCGCGCGGGGACGCTGTTATCGTGTTGGTACTTTATGCAGAGCATCATGGCTACGGCGATGACAACGGCGACTGCAGAAATGCGCTTGGAGTGTCCATATAATTGCTATCGCAATAATAACAATAAACTCTTCAGGTGACAGTGACAAGAACTTTTATTGGTCCTGAGGAACTGGTCAGGGGGAGCCGAAGGCTCCCTCAGGTCAAGTCGGTGGCTCCGCCCACGATGGCACCGGGAGGCGGAATCCCGTTGCGATGTCGTGGGCCCTCTGGACTGCCTGGAGTTGGATGTGGTGGTGGTCGCTTCTTAGGAACTCCTCCCACTGTTCCTTTGTGGCAAGTATAGAGTTTTCTATGGCTGGGCACAGCCAGAGCATGTGATCGAAAGAGCATGAGTCGGCTCCGCATTTGGGGCACGACTGCGGGAAGTGCGGGTCTATCCTGCTAAGGGACCGCAGAGTGGGGTACCTGCGAGTTTGTAACATTCTGAGCGTGCTAGCTTGTGGTTTATTTAGTTTTGGGTGAGGAGGAGAGAACCACCTCCTTTCCAAGCGGTAGTGTGAGGCGATCTCGTGAAAGGCGAGTGCATTCAGTGTTTTCAGTTTTCTTAACGAGCAGAATTGAGGATTCCCATGGACAAGGTGACGGTTCGATGATGTCCTTGGCTAACATTTGATTCAGCTATTTTTTTATTATCTTGCGCTTCGTGGTGTAAACGGGGTAAGGGCGCTAGCGAATCGGTTTCGCTTAGCCGGTGTGGACGTTGTGCGTATAAATTACGGTCCAACCTAACGGGCAATTTTTGATGTAAAAAATATCGGCAGAGGACATCAAGACACGGCAAATACCTGCTTGTGTAGGCGGGATGTCAGAAGATATCATTTTCTGCACATGCCAAAGATATCATTCCTGCACATGCCGACGCGATGGCTGTAAGAGCCTGAATCTCTCTGATGGACTTCGACGGCTAGTATACAAATGTGATCTCCCTACAACGGCGACACGGTGGCAAGCATAATACCGGCCGGTATAATGCTTTCCACGATAAATTGGTGATAGTTCAATGCAGGTATGTAGATGGTCATGGTAGATGTGCAGATATTACTAAGTTCAAAAAAAGGCAGGCAAGTTTGTTTTCCGCGTATTTATTATTATTTATTTATCTATACTTGACAACTTCCAATCCGATCATTGCGTGATGGGCAGCAATACTACAACAATATAACAGGAGAAAATGAACGTGATTAATGATTGCAAGAACCCTTTACACAATACTGAACACAGAACTTTACAAAAAGTAGAGTATAAATTCTTGCTGAATGTTTCATGGTTACTAATGGAAACAAGGCTGTGAGGAAGACAGTTTCAGTGCGCAAATGTTTGTGACAACGCTGAGGAATTAAAAACTTTGTTTCTACCGAATATTCGCGTGAGACTGATAATTTTGAAGACGCCTGGAAGTTCGTGGTGGAGTAACAAAGGGCAATTGGCGTTGTGTTGTGCCATGAATGTATTAGTCATAACAGAGCGATAACAGAGCGATTGTTCTATAGGTATATATGCTTGAAGGGAACAGCCTATTTAAATTCAAGTGACACTGGAATAGCGGTGGTAGTTGGATGAAATGAATCTGGCGCCTTTGTGCTGAACTGCCTCTGACAATGAAATTAGGTATTCTTGCTGCGGTAACCAGATAGATGAGGCGAATGCATGCTGCGGACGAACGAATGTTATAAAAGCTCATTTCCCTGTGCTAGGTGAGTGACGCAGGCTTTGACGTAAATAACAGTGTTTGGGTTGCTTTAGCGCCTATGCTCATGATATGGGTTTAGCATGCAAGATTACACGTGAGATTTAAGTCAAAGTACTTATATGACGGCGCCCTAGCCATCGGAAAGTTATTCATTGAATAGGAAATGTTACAATTTGGCTGTTTTGGAGAAAATGTGACTATTTCGAACTTTCACGAGTTGATGATCATTATCCAATCACAACACCAAAAATAGATTTAGTTGAGATCGTTTTGTAGGCAGATGCGGTCATCGGGAATTTTAAAAGCTCTACCTATAATGCAACGTCGGCAAATAGTCGCATGCAGGAGGAAATATTAGAGGGTAAGTTAGAAATGCAAATTCTAAAAACCAGAGGACCCAAAAGGCTACCTTGGGGCACGCCAGAAGTCATATCAGAAAGAGCAGAAGATAAAGGATTTACTGCGCTTAACTTCCTACGAAATCTAAAAACATTACGCAACCAAGATAGTGTTTGCGAGTCAATTCTGAGAGCAGACAATTTTGAAATCAACCGAGGGTGGGCAACACGATCAAATGTTTTAGAGTAGTGTCTACTCTAAAGATAGAATTAGCTTGAAGGTTATTATTCACGTTAACAATGCAGCTCGGATGTGAATTAAAATAGATGCGTGTCGCACGAGAACGATTATTGAAGGTACTCTGATCAACAAACAGGACTCGAGGGGGGGGGGGGATTGGATGCAATTATATGTTAGCACCTCTTGCAACAAATGCAGGTTAGTGAGATAAGGCGGTAATTTTCCAACGAATTTTTGTTGCACTTTTGAGCACGGGAACTATTTTGTATACTTTCGAGTCATTCGGGATCAGTCCTAATGATAACGACTGCTCGAAAATGATGCATATGATTTGACTAGAGATGGACAAGGTATTTTTATATTTTTGAATTTACACTCCCCATGCCTGTGGAAGATCATACTTTGAGATTTGAGATGAGTTTTGCTGTCGCTTCTGCTGTAATGTTATTTGACGCCATGAATCTAAAATCGGAGATCGGCAAAAATAGGCACTCAATCAATAAATCAATCAAATCAATCAAATCTTTATTTCCAACGACAGTTGGAGGTCCCTTAGGCGGAAAGCGGTAATAACACCACTTAAGATGCATAAGGGCCCACGTACATGACAGCGGTATTAAAATACATACTTTCAAAAACAAATTTACGATAAGACGTCTCGGAATGATCTTCGGAATGAATTTACAACGACTCGGAATGATCTTCAGTAGTTAATACCGATGTAAAGAACCTGTTAAACTCGAACGCAGATTCTTGACCGGACATCACTGCACGGTTATCTTCAAGGAGCGTGACGTTGTGGGTGAGGCGATCAGAAGCATATATTCGCCAAACCTTTACCTTTTTGGGGCCAGACCTAATAGGAATTGACCCTAGATTATGTGAGTAATACTTGTTTTTAGCTGAGATTACTTAGGCGGAGTACTTCCTTAGATAAGCTTTGAAACATTCCCGTGCAGATGAACAGCTTAAATTTTTAGCTTGATTGTACACAACTTTTCTCGCATTCATAAAATACCAAGATGCTTGTTAAAGCAGGGTTTAGACTTTTCATGAGTTATTGTAATTAGGGGAACGTACTTGTCAACTAATGCTAAAAGAGTGTCTTTAGGGAGCACATAGTTTTCAATAACGCAACGAGAAAAAGATGGCAGGAATGTATTGCTATAAAACGTAGTTATATAAGTGCTCATATCGACATAGTTTGTGTTATTATAATCACAAATTTGTTTGGCCGCGACGCCCGCAATGGGTGACGCAATATTAATCCCCAAATGCAGTAACTTTTGGTTACTGAAGCCTTCAAGGCCAGAAATGGGGCCGACTGCTTCGGGAACATTAGTCAATGGCGGATCGAGGACATTTGAGCCTCAAGTGGGCTAAGAAACTCTCTGAAGTATGTTTCAATCCAATGACAAGTTGACTAACTCAGCCTAAATCCGATTGTTAGATTACAGTTGGAACCAATTGATATCCGGTAGTTGAAAAAACGTGAACGAAAACAGAAATGTTGTTAGCTGAAAATTGCTGGAGACCACTTTCACTACTATTGAACGACTGTTGAAGGAAAATGTAGCCCTGAAGTGGCGAGCGGTAGCAAGCACGAATTAAAGCCTCAATGGATGGTTACAAACACCAGACAACCTCCAGATCACAATCGGCATGTACAAGAAAGGAGGAAACAGCCTTTTGATAGCCACTACGACACCACCACCTCTTTTTTCAGTGCGGTCATGTCCAACGTTACTAGCCTAGCTTCAGTTTTCAAACTTCTTTGACTACGTGTACCCGCCATCGATTTTCAGCATCTCGTGACGCTGCTATCACTCTTTGCTTGGTCATCACGACGCGGAAGGGGCGGCGAAGCACTATCCGCAGCTGTTCACGTGGTTCGGATGTATGTGCACACGTTCGTTTTGCTGCAGTCTCGGTGCTTTCTGTGACACTCTTTTGCGTGTTGGAAGCAGTGTGCATTTCAAAGAGCTTACGACCTGTGTCATCAGATTTGGTGATGTGAATGCATTTTTTTGGCGGTTCCTGAAGTGAGAACGTTCCTTGAATGTGCAAGTCTGATCTTACTTCTTTCTGAGGTTTTACGTGCCAAAACCAGTTCTGATTATGAGGCACGCCGTAGTGGAGGGCTCCGGAATAATTTTGACCACCTGGGGTTCTTTAACGTGCACTACAACGCAAGCACACGGGCGTTTTCGCATTTCGCCTCCATCAAAATGCGGCCGCCGCGGCCGGGATTCGATCCCGCGATCTCGTGCTCAGCAGCAAAACGCCTTAGCTGACTGAGCCACCCCGGCGGGTGTGCAAGTGTGATCACAAGCCATCAAAGCTCATGTAAGTTCGAACATTGCACTTGAGAATGGGGTGCCTTGACTAACAAGCGCAGTTACTTAGGAGGTGTTGCACGGAAGTGGTATGATCTGCGCTGTATTGAAGAAGCTGGCAACTCTTGGAACCCATGGAAGGAAAAATCCTTGACGACATTTCGAAGGAACCCAGTAAAAAGATGTGACGCCACACTTATTTCAAATTCAAGTAGGGCTCTCTCTTGCAGTATTTCTTTGAAAAATGCCGCCATTTAAAGGTGACTGGGCCTATGCTTCCTTCTTCTGCCGTAGTAGCACTTAAAATGCATGGACTGCATGTGGAAAACCTGAAGCAAGTGCAAGTACGATCACCTAAAACTATAGACGGGCTCCTCGAGTGCCTTAAGGATATACCATCTACTTCAGAAAAAAATGTAACCGCTAAATCAAGCAGTCACTTCAGGAGGACCGGCGCGGATTGGTCAAGCCGTAATTAGCAAGAACTGAGCCACCTTGCAGGCAGCACAGAGAACTTGGGTTGGTGCGCTCCCAGAGGTCGGGTGAATAACGTCGACAACGACCCTGTCCCCCTACTTTCAGACGCTCAAGTGTTTCTGACGACAAAATACTAATAAACAAGGGTGATCAGTCCGATCCGATGACCACAACTGAGACTGTTTATTTAACTTGTTCTAGCCTACTTCACACTCCCGTCAAAGTGGGAAACAGACATACGGCTTCGGTTGACGCGTTGCTTCTGTGTCTCTAATAAATGCCAAGCTGGTAGATGCAAGTCACCTGCATAGTGGAAGAATACTACGGGTGCAAAGTTACGATGGAAAAGTGACAATGCATAATCAGTGGGCCTCAGTAAACATCGAGCTCCAAGGTCATCAAATACAGAGTGATGTACTGAGGATAAAGGGTGTGACTTACGCCTCTCTGCTATCCAGACCAAATATAAAGAAACTAAATATCAACGTATACTGGGACGATGCAGTTTCAGTGGAAGGACTATCAAAGGAAGAGACACAACAGGGTAGAAAAGATAACCTACGAGATGTCAAGTGCGCGGAGGTTATTGCAACGACCTACCCTGAACTGGTTTGCATAGGAAGCTATCCACAAGCGATGAAGTCACACAAGGTGTCTTTCGAACTAACTGACCAGGTCTTCATCCGAAAATCAGCTTATAACATGTGAAGAGATCGAAATATATGGTTGAAGATAGAATTGCAGGAGATGCTAGACGCCGATATAATCCGACCTTCGGTGTCACCCTTCACCTCTCCCACAACAATTGCGCCGAAGGAAGATGGAACTTTCATACTGTGCACAGACTGCAGGGTTCTCAATAGCCAGACAGAACTTATACCATGTCCCATGCCGAAGATAGACACAATTATATATGAGACAGATGTATGCCGAAATTTTGCACGGATTGACCTGTGCAAAGGTTTCTGGCAGATTCCGCTAACCGAAGAAACAAAAGTCCACACTGCTTTTATCACTCGCTTCAATCTGTACGAGCATAACCGGCTTCCATTCGGCTCGAAGAAATCGGCAGTGTGGTTCCTGAAAATCATGAACGAAGTGCTGAAGCCTTTCCTAGGTGTCTTTTGTAACGTGTACATAGACGTTATTATCGTCTTCTCCAAAACAGAGGCTGATCATCAGGAACACCTGTCTCAAGTGTTAAATGCCTTGAGCTTGGCACAACTGAAGGTTAATTTTAAGAAAAGTGCATTCTTTGAAAAAACGTTGTGTTTCTTGGAAGAGTCTTTGATGGGACTACCAAAAGCACGAAACAAGAGTCCGTCGAGAGGATATTCCAACTGGTAAACCATAGGACGCCAACTCATTGCGTGTGTTTTCGGGATTAGCGGGACATTTCAGATCTTTCATAAAAGACTTTGCCATATAAACAAGATGCTTCACGCGCCTAACGCAGAAAGAAGTTCCGTTTGAGTGCGATGACAAATATGAGAGTCTACCGTGTTCTGGTGCACAGAATTCCTGCTGACCCTATTCTACGCATACCCGATTTCACTTTACCCTTTGAACTGAATACCGACGCCTCGCACTATGGGACAGGTGCAGTCTTGTATCGGAAATGTCCAGAACCATCCAGAACCAGCCGAGAAAAGCGACACGTAGTACGTTACTACAGCTACACCCTCAAGCCTTCAGAATTCAACTAAACCACTACTGAAAAGGAAGCACTTGCAGTCCTTAAAGCAATTTAGTACTTCCGCCCGTACCAAGAAGGTGCGAATTTTATTTTGTTCACCGATCACCAGGCCCTCACTCATGGTCCCTTAGGTTGGTGATCACCAGGTCCCTTAGGTTGGTGACCCAACCTAAGGGACGTATCGCCAGATTGGTGAACTAGTTGCAGCAGTTCGACTTCACCATCTGCCACAGACGTGGACCCCTTTTGACTGATACAGATGCATTGTCTAGACAGATGATACAGGCCAGCAACGAATAATCGGAATAAATCGATGAAGTAAAATTGTGGGAAAGCACTGAAGAATTGATTTTTATGAAAGGTCGCTATCAAGTCCCGCCAACGCTGGTTTCCAGGGTGCTTTATTTGTACCACGATAGCCCAGAATCTGGAGGATACGACGGATTTTTGCGCACCTACAACATGCTAGTCAAGAGATTTACGTGGCCTCACAGGAAAGAAGCCGTCAATCAATACGTTCGTTCATGCCAAATTTATCAAGTCAACAAAGTGAAATGCCACTCGAACGTGCCTTTTGAAGTTATACACCTACATTTCGACAAGCTAATAAAGAAACGAGAAGGAGTCAGAAAAACACAAGCTTTTCTTCTGGCCATAGATGAATGCACCAGGATGTTCGCGGCACAGGGCAGGAAAAGAAGATGCGAATAGCGTCAAAGCCCTCCTCGAACGGGATATGTTTAGGACAACAAGGACGATCATATGTGACCACGGTCTAGTGTTCAAGAGCGAAAAACTAGGAAGATAGGCTTGAGATGACAATATATCAATCAAATTCTGTGCCCCATACGATCCCGCGGCGAATGGGCTTGCAGAGCGTGCTATACCAGATATGAAAAAATACATCAGGGTGTACGGTAGTTTCCCTGGTGGATGGGAATGCTCTTTAGAAGCAGCTGTAAGATATCACAATCGCTCATACACCAGTGGCTTGAGATGCAGCGCGCAGTTCGCTTCTTCAAGAAAACCCCTATTCTTCAGGCGGACCGTGAGCTGGGGCTGTTAGAAAATCTGAAGATCGTCGAGGAGAGGAAACAAAAATTCCAGGAGGAGAGGTACCGTAAACGAATGAAAACAAAAATTTTCACAAGAAACATTGCGCAGGAATACCAGACATTCAAGTCATGGACCTCGTTCTAGTTAAGAAAGGACTAAGAGTATCCAGTGCCAAATTTTATGGTCTTTACTCTGCGACAAAGACAACCACTCAGAAAGGAAAATTGAAGACTGTTCGGTACATTGGTGAACGTGGCTCAGTTGAATGTGCTTCGATTGGATACGTTTTCAAGTATTACCCCCGGAGGGGTTAGCAAAAGAAACCTCGAAGTGTGAAGCGACATGATCCTTCGGATAGAAGACGAAGAAGCCCAGGAACCTGGGTACAGGAACAGAGGTTAAGGAAGAATAAAGGTAGGCAAGATGGAGCCAGTTCCACAGAAATGCTTTATGTCTACTGTGTCATTTAACGAGGAATGCTACAATATAAAGGGCATTTCGGCGAACACTTTCAAAATTTATTAAAGGTTGCCTGTGGCAGATAGCCTGATTCTAGTTAAGAGCGCTCTACTC
>NC_051160.1:147277271-147338075 GCF_013339745.2 Dermacentor silvarum
GGACTTAGTAAGAGCCCAGATGATCGCCAGACATTCTTTTTCCGTGACAGTGTAATTGGTCTCGGCTTTCGTAAGGGTGCGACTGGCATAGGCCACGGCATATTCAGGAAAGCCAGGTTTGCGCTGCGCAAGGAGAGCGCCGAGGCCAACACCGCTGGCATCTGTGTGTACCTCTGTAGGGGCCGTCGGGTCGTAGTGGCGCAAAATTGGGGGAGTCGTCAGCAAACGACGGAGATTTGCGAACGCTTCCACGCACTCTGACGACCACGAATGAAGGGGTCCGTTGCTTCCAAGGGGCTTCGTCAGAGGTGATATGATGGCGGCGAAATTGCGAATGAAGCGTCGGAAGTAGGAACACAAACCTACGAAACTTCGCAGTTCTTTGATGGACGTATGTTTAGGGAATTCGGCGACGGCACGAAGCTTCGCTGGATCGGGTAGAATTCCATCCTTGGAAACGACGTAACCCAGGATCGTCAGCTGCCGCGCTGCATATCGGCACTTCTTTAAATTTAGTTGTAGGCCGGCGTTTCGCAAACACGTCAAGACACGCCGGAGGCGTTGAAGGTGCGTGGAGAAGTCCGGAGGAAAAACGACGAGGCCATCAAGCTAGCACAAGCACGTGTGTCATTTCAAGCCGCGCACAACGGTATCCATCATGTGCTCAAAAGTTGCTGGCGCATTGCAAAGTACAAACGGCATGACGTTAAATTCGTATAAGCCGTCGGGCGTGACAAAGGCTGTCTTCGGCGATCGTCATCTGCCATAGGTACTTGCCAATGCCCTGAGCGCCGATCGAGAGATGAAAAAAATTCTGCTCCTTATAGGCTGTCAATAGCATCGTGGATTCGCGGAATCGGGTAAACGTCCTTACGAGTGATCTTGTTGAGGCGCCGATAGTCCACACAGAACCGTACAGAACCGTCTTTCTTCGTAAGAAGGACGACGGGAGATGCCCATGGACTGTGGGAAGGTCGGATCACATCGCGGCGGAGCATATCGGCCACTCGTTCATTAATCATGCGACGTTCAGTAGCCGATACGCGATATGGGGGGCATTGCCGCAATGGCGATTGGGAGCCAGTATCGATGTCGTGTGTAACAGTTGACGTCCGGCCCAGGGAAGGTTGCCCGATGTCGGAAGAAGCACGAAATTCTTGTAAGGTGCACAGTAGCTGTGATCGCTGGCCCGGTGCAAGGTCATCGGCAATAGAAGACTCGAACACATCGATAGGCAATAGGCCAGACGTAGAAATTGAGCCGAGCGTACTGTAACGGGCACAGTATGGGTCTTAGGAGAACGTCCGTAATTTGTACGTCTGCGATAGCTTCGACACTGCCCAGACATTCTCCTTGGAGTGGCAACACAGGGTACGGGAACTGGTTACAAATAAATGTAACAGTAGAGCCCTGTGTGATGTTCACCGTCGCAAAAGGAAGCAGTGAACCTTTTCGAGTGAAAAAGCGGCCAGACGGAGAAAGTAGTGCGACGGCGTCGGAGAGGCTGCTGCAGTACGTAGAGACAACCACTGACAAGTTGGGAGGAACGGTGGTGTCGTGTTTGACGAGTAGTTTGTTCGGAAGTGAAGCATTGTCGGCGAGCGTCAAATCTGAGAGTGGCGACAGTTCGAGTTCGCCCCGTGAGCAATGAATGACGGCATTGTGGCGGGAGAGAAAATCCCAGCCGAGGATAACGTCATGGGAGCACGACGAAATTACAGAAAATTCGATGGCATATACAACGTCCTCAATAACAACACGAGCTGTGCATGCCGCTAACGGGTGAATATACGCTGTGCGCTGCCTCGGCGGAGGGAGAGTCCAGTAACGGGCATCGTAACTTTCCGAATGAAGCGACAAAGTTTTGCGTCCATAACTGATACGGCGGCGCCGGTGTCCACGAGTGTAGATGTGTGAACACCATAAACATGACTATCACATTTGTCGGGCTATCCTGAGGACTTTCGCGTTTTGCCGGCGTCGCAGCCCTTGCCTCGTGGACTGCGACGATTAGTTTTCCTCTTCCCGAGCTGCAGGACGAGGCCGCATCGGTGATAGCGAACGTCGGCGAGAAGGTGAGTGGCGGGTATTTGGCGTTAGGCGGAACATAGGTGACGATGCCGAATGGTCGTCGTAATAAGGGTGGGGAGAACCGACCATACGACTTGGCGCATATGTAGTAGCGCTACGCGACTGCACGCGATTACAGTAGCAAGCGACGTGGCCTGCGTAGCCGCACGCAAAACAAATAGGCCGGTTGTCAGGCGTACGCCACCGATTCGCTGTGGTGGGCGCCGTCCATGTAGGAGGACGCGCTGTGCGGGGCGGCTGGTGATATGGTGGCATGGCGGGCTGTGGTCGGGGCAGAGCCAAGACGTTGGCGTAAGTGAGAGGCCCACCTTCAGGGAAGGGGTGGGGCCTGGCGACGTCTTCTGCGTAGCTGAGTGGTGCAGCCTGGAGGGATCTGTTGGGGCCTGGCGACGACTTCAGCGTAGCGGAGAGGTGCGGCCGCAGGAACATGTAGGTGGCGCTCAGGCAAAACCTCGTTGAGTTCGTGCGCAATGACGCGGTGGAGCAGGGGCTCGAAACTCGATGAGACTCTTGTACGGGTTGCGCTTGTGCAAAGGACGTCAAGGAGAGCTGGTGTGCGATTTCCTCGCGCAAGAACGCCTTCATTTACGCCATCAACGCTGACGGATCAGGAATGGCTATCACGCCAGTGAGGTGTTCGTCGCGCGATGTAGGACGACGGGTCAAAGACTGCTGCCTGCGTAGCTCCTCGTAACTTTGGCACAGTGTAATTATCTCTGCCACCGTGCGAGGATTTTTGACAAGCAGCATGTTGAAGGCATTGTCTTCTATGCCTTTCATAACATTCCTGATCTTATCTGACTCCGAAATGGTTGCGTTGACTTCCCTGCTTAAGCCCAGGATGTCTTCAAAGTAGCTTGTGAAGGATTCACCGACTTGCTGAGCTCGTTCCCGCAAACGCTGTTCGGCGCGCAGCTTACGAACAGCAGGGCGACCAAAAACATCCACAAAAGACGTGTTGAAGTCGGACCAAGTCGGAAAATCCGTTTCATGGTTGTTGTGCCATTAACTGGCCACACCCGCGAGGTAGAAGAGCACGTTGCTGAGCTTAGCGGCTTCGTCCAATTTATTGTGGGCACTTACCTCCTCGTAGGTCGTTAGCGAGTCCTCAACGTCGGTGTCATCAGCGCCTGTGAAGATAGCAGGGGCCCTGTGTCGAGGCACACCAGAGCACGGTGCCGGTGCAGGGGGAGGCACTTGTTGGGAGGCTTCTTCAGGCATGGTCGAAGGTACGGTGCGGGATCGAAGTTCCAGAGTGCAGGTTTTGAGGGCGCAGCACGCTCCACCAATTCTAAAGGGTTTATTAGAGATCGGAGCAGCGCAGCGTCGACGGTCAGACGAGGCACAGCTTCCAAGCACGAGCGCCGTTGCGAGCCAAAGCGCTGGACCCACTAGCGTCTGGGCCCACTAGAGCCGGACCCACGAGCGTCTCTGGTTCGAAACACCTGGAAGCACAACGCAATATCCTCACAACAAACGGTTTCTGTAGGTGGACAGTTTGTTCTTCCTGGCTACAAAGGGGCGGAATTGCTCTGGCAGCTTCCCAGAAGGCCCAACTTTTGAAATGTAGCGGTGCGCACGCCACAGAACTAAGTCAGACCGCGTTAATGCTTCGATCTAGGTCGAATCTAGAGGAACCTCCGGCCCTGCCTCAAGCAGCACGATGTTTCCAACGGCGGCTCGTACTCATCTTTGACAGGAAGCGGAAGACGACTGAAAACATCGACATGTGAGAGCTTGGAGCCTGATACGTACAAGAGTTCGTGGTTGTATGCAGAAAATTGCAGACTGCAGCGCTACATCCGAGCTGACAATACGGCAGCAACCAGCCTGGCCGGGTGCAAGAGGCCCAGCCACGGCTTATGGTTTGTCAAGAGATGAAACTTCCCACCAAAAATATACCGGTGAAATTTCCGAACATCTGATAGCAAAGCCAGAGCCTCCATGTCTATCTGTGCATGGTTATGCTCTGCTTATGCAAAGCTCCGGAGGCATATACCACTGGTCTTTCCACGCCGTCTTCTCCCCCTTGGCTCAGTGGAGCACCCAGCCCGCACGGAGACGTGTCTCAGGCCAGCCTTGTGGAACGTGCCACATAAAAATCTTCTAGGATGGCTGATGATTCCAGCAGGCTCTTGGCACTTCAGGCTTTGTCGAATTCTATGCCTGTCCTTGTCCAGGAGGCACTGAAGTGACTCCAACGCATGTGAACTTCCTTTCAGGAAACGGCCACAAAAATTTTAAGCTCCCAAGAACGGCTGCAGCTCCTTCTTGTTCGTTGGTTTAAGAGCTTGCTTGATGGATTTCCCTTTTCATGCAAAGGACTTCCTACGTCCTTGTTGATACGGTACACCGGGTACGTCTGTTTCTTGTCCCTGAATGCACACTTGTCGGCCTTCAGACGAAGCCCGTCGTCTTGGATACGCTGCAGCACTTTGCGCAGGCGTTCGTCATGCTCAGTGACTGTTCTTCCTCCAAAGAGGATGTTATCTAGAAAACTTTGAACCCCTTCGAGTGCGTTCAGTAGGCCTTCCATATAACGTTGAAAGATAGGTATGGCCAAGGCCACACCAAACTGAAATAGCGTCACCTTGAACAGGGTCTTGTGAGTTGTCATGGCCTGCAGCATGGTGGTGTCGTCGTCGACACAGACTTGCTGGTAAGCTTGATCTATATCAAGCCGAGAAAACACTGAAAAACCTCCCAGTATTGCGAGCAGTCGCTCTGGAGTAGGCAGTGTTACTGTTTCCTTGTAGTCTCCGCAAATTCTCCTCCTCCCGTTCTCTAGAATCAGAACGATAGGCGTCCCCTGGCTGTTCATGCCCCTGCCTTCACGTATTCGATTTTGCTATCACGAAGATGACCTTCACGTGTGGTATGAAGCATGCGGCGAATCGTGCCTTCATTATTTCTCAGCTCTCGACGACGGCTCCTGAGCAAAAAAATATATATACCAAGTAAGCACATACCCCGCCTGTGTGCCCATGGTGTAGCAAAATATATCCTGCTGTTGTGTCCAAGAGTACCCGCTTTGCAGCCCTGGTCTGATGTGGTAGCGCTATCATTTTGTTAATCGTCTCATCCAGTCGTGCGGATTTTTCATATGCGATGTATCAGACAGATTTACGGCCTGTAAGTTCAAAAAGTGTGATTATATCGCTGTTTGAGTTGCGATGGCGTCAGTCATTGAAATTAGGCCTCTTCACTTTCTGGTAGTTTTACCAGTCGACATACCGCTTTTCTAAAGTAATAATATCGCGTTATTTCTTGCAATAACTTTCCAATAAAGGCAAGGACGAGCTGTACTAACAACGCCACGCTCTCGGGATTGATTTTTTTAATGTAAAGCAATCAACACCAAACTACGCGGTGTGCCCCTTTGTTTTATGGACCACCGTGCACGTCGTCTGCTAGCCAGGGGTTGCCTGGCTTGCGCTGCTCTCTGCCGGACATGACCAGAGTTTAGACGATAAGGATAGGGACGGCATTTTGATAAGATGAAAAACAAAGAGCTGAACTGCTAATGAGCCATGGTCGTCAACTGCAGTTCAAGTTTGGTGTGTATGTGTGGTACTCGTTACACGATGGTTTCTAGTGTGTGTGGTCATAGTACCTGCCTCTGTCGAATCTCTATTGCATATACAGGCCCGGCGCGAATCATCAGAAGGGGGCACAAACATTTCAATGACCTTCGAATTTCAGCAGTGGCACTGCGATGGAGCGCGAAAAGTGCTATTTTGAAGATTCTGTGAATGTGATGTGCTATAGAGCTGGCACTGACACTGTACAGATAGCTTTCTGTGAAAATTCCGGCGTGTGCGTTCGATAGAGTGCTGAAAGAGTTATTTTGAAGATTCTGTGACTGTGATCAGCTATAAGACTGGCTCTGGCAGTCCTCAAATAACATTACCTAGAAATGCCTGCGTATTTTTTTACATGAACATAATGGTGTATTGCGGGTGGTTGCAAGTTTTGTAGTTAGTGCTGTGGATTGCTGCATGAAAAAAAAGGATATTTGCGCTACGAACAATTATGCTGCTTAACGCAAATTTAGCTGCATGTGCGAACTGTTAACTCGAGCCGATGACACGTGGGAAGGCAATAGCCGTGTACTGTCGCTGTCAGCAAAAAAAGAAGAAAGAACATTCACCTTCCAATGTAACACGTGTTTTCAATCTGGGACAGATACTTGTACTGTCGTCATGACCCTGACTTGCCCACAAAAAAACAAAAATTCTTGGCGCAGGATCACTGTTTGGTATTGTTCCGAGTTTTTGAGAACCACTCGCTTTTTGTTACAGCAAGAATCCTAACAGTGCTTAAAAAGAATATGAGAATATTTCTTCGTGTGTTCGGCAGACACAATTTTTTAAGGTCTTTGGCTTTTCTAGGCCACTATGGAGAGTTCTTCAGTGTGGCAAAGTATTCCATAGTGCAAGTTTCAAACATTCTTCAAGGCAGAAGCATACTGAAGTGCCCGATACTGAAGAAAATTTTGCATCTGGAGGATTGCAGGCAACGCCATGTCTTTGTTTTTGCAGCTCTGTCAGAGGCAGTATGTCACAGGCTGTTACAGAGAAAATGTGAGTGCGCGTTGTTGTCTTTAAAAAAAGGAGATATAATGAGATGGCATGCATACCTTCGTTCCTTAAGACCCGAGCTAGAAATCAGACATCGAAACTCAAGGAAGGCGATGGCTTCCATCCTAAATGATGTTCTTATCGTGTGCGAGGATCTGCACGGGTGTTACCTGGTAGACCGGCGTCTCCGTCACGTGTTAAGTCTGTGGCGCAGTAGAGCGTAATGCATTGTGCTGCCAGACTTTCCCCTCATATAACGGATTGATGCTACAATACGTGGAACAATCACAGAGCGATGACGCAACAATGCTTTAACAAAGGCACTCCCTCACCAGAACAGGACTTGGCCTCCCTGGTGCAGTATTCGGCCACTACCTCCCTCATGACTTCTGCAATTAACCGATGGCCCTCAGTCCCCAGCGACTGCAATCCTATGCCACGGCAGACAGCATTAAGAATCTCGGGATCCGGACAGGCCGCCACTGGAAACTTAGTCTGGACACGTTCAACACGCGCACCCTTTCGAGTGAAGCTAGCTTAGCAGGGCTATTTGAAGAATTATCATGTATTGCCTGCGATAATATTGGCCTTAGTGAGCTTAGAAGAACTGGTGAGGCTTATACAGTGGTGATTAACGGCCACGGATTCTGCTGCAGAGGTCTTCCAGGTATGAGAGAATACGGGGTAGGATTTCTAATCCATAAGGACATAGCGGACAACATTGATGAATTCTACAGCATTAAGGAGAGGGTAGCAGTCCTCATAATAAAGCTGAATAGGAGGTATAAAATGAAGGCAGTACAAGGCTACGCCCCAACCCCCAGTCATGACGATGAAGAAATACAACAGTTTTATAACGATGTTCAAAGCAATGACAAAGTTGCAAACTCAGTATAGTGTATTAATGGGCGACTTGAATGTTAAAGTGGGGGAAAAGCAAGCTGGTGAAAAGGAATTCGCAACTACGCCACCGATTCTAGGAATGCTAGAGGAAAGATGTTGGTAGGATTCGCGGAAAGGAATAGACTCCGAATAATGAATACCTTCTTCAAGAAGCGTAGCAACAGGGAGTGAACCTGGCAAAGCTCTAATGGAGAAACAAGAAATGAAATAGATTTCATACTCTATGCCGATCCCAGCATAATGCAGGGTGTATAACTGTTAGGTAAGGTAGAGTGTAGTGACCATATGTTAGTGATGTCTAGGATTTCTCTCAATTTGAAGAGAAAAAATGTAAAATTAGTTAAGAAGAAACAGGCCCAGCTAGATGCAGTAATGCAGGCTG
Organism: Dermacentor silvarum; assembly: GCF_013339745.2. NCBI lineage: Eukaryota > Metazoa > Arthropoda > Arachnida > Ixodida > Ixodidae > Dermacentor > Dermacentor silvarum. The sequence continues at coordinate 147,285,228 of NC_051160.1, forward strand.
GAGGTCACTAACAAATATGCAGCTTTAGAAGAGAAAGAAGAAGTCATAGAGGTAATGAATGAAACCCTAACAAGGCTGATCTCAGAAGCGGGAAGGCATCAGATACACCAAGGCAATCAGTAGGTAAGCTCTCCCAAGTATAAAGGATCTTATAAAGAGACCACAAAGCATGAAAGCGTCTAACTCAATCAGATAGAATTCGCTGAATTGTCAAAGCTTATCAACAAGAAGAAAGTAAGGGATATTTGAAAGTATAACGTGGAAAAGATTCAGGAAGCCGGAAAAATGGATGCAGCATGAAATCAGTGAGAAAAAAACTTGGCATAGAACAAGGCAAGATGTATCCACTGAAAAATAAGCAGGGTAATATCATCAGCCATTTCAATGACATAGTAAAAGCCGCGGAAGAATTCCTTACTGACCTGTACAGTTCACAGAGCAGCCAGGCTACTTTCATTCAAAGTAGTGATGAACAGGATGCAGAGGCGCCTTCCATAACTAGCGATTAGGGTATAAGGGCCGTGCAAGACGTGACCCGGGAAAAGTGCCTGGAGCAGATGGAATAACAGTCGACTTATAAAAAGATGGAGGAGATATCACGCTTGAAAAGATTGCGGCCCTTAATACGCAATGCCTCACGACTTCAAGTGTACCAGAAAGCTGGAAGAACGCCAACATTATACTCATCCATAAGAAGGGAGACGTTAAAGAATTAAGGAATTAAAGACCCATTAGCACGCTTTCAGTATTGTATAAAATATTCACCAAGATAATTTCCAATAGAATCATGGCAACCCTTGACTTTAATCAACCAAGGGAACACACTGGCTTCACGAAGTGATATTCCACAATGGACCACATCCGTTTCATAAATCATGTAACCGAGAAATCTGCAGATTACAATAAACCTCTTTATAAGGCTTTCATAGATTATGAAAACGCATTTGATGCAGTAGAGATACCAGAAGTCATAGAGGCATTGCGTAATCAAGGAGTATAGGAGGCATACGTGAATACCTTGGATACAAAGATTCCATAGCCACATTGGTTCTCCACAAGAAAAGTGGAGAATTAGCTATCAAAAAAAAAATTGAAGGACACTTTGTAAATTTCAAAGTGTGTTGAGCGAAAGCCTGTGCTCATTCAACTGATTACCACCGCATGCGCATTCGCTCATTCTTCTTGTGGCGTTTGGTATCGGGGGAATCCACATTCTTGGGGCGCTTCTCCGAACAGCTTGCCGTGGAATCATCACCGGGCTTCTTGGGAGCAATCCGACTAACTCGACTGCTGCAACGAGACGTGTGACGAAGGAGCGTTGCCGCGCGCGCCGCTGTGCCATCACGTGATTGCTGAGAGAGTGTAAGGGGGAGTGGCCACAGCTGTGGCGGCGCAACTGTTGCTGTGCGCCGCTGTGCCATCACGTGATTGCTAAGAGGGTGTGAGGGGATAGGACACAGCTGGCACTGTTCCAGGGCACGGACGGACAGATGATCGGACGCCGCGAGTATGAGCCATTAAAGGCTTCCCCTTAAAAGGGTCAGGCAAGGAGAGACAATCTCTCCCATGCTATTCACTGCATGCCTAGAAGTATTCAAGCTCTTAGATTGCAAACGCTTAGGAGTCAAATCAATTTATTTCAGCATTTCTTTTGTACAATAACAGAAAAATGCTAGGACAAGCACAGAAAACTGCTAAGCTGCAGCTTGGCCGTGTGCTTGCCCCATTACTTTGCATAAACGAGAGAGAAAAATATATTGGAGTGAAAAAAAGAAATATTTACAGATTTCAAGTGGTCACGTAAACAAGAAAAAAGAACGCAAATCACATCATGTAAAATACTCAAGAATCTGCAGCAACTGCTCTGTTATAGTATGCCACTGTATAATTTAATATGAACAGCAGCCTACAGAACAGGTGCCTGCTGAAAACGCAGAGCACATGATGTAAAATAATTAGAAACCTCATTACAGAAGCAATAAGAATGAGTGTCTACAAGGAAACTTAAAAAAATAAGATAAAACATTTTAAAAAGCACGACATAAATATTTCAATTCGATGTAATAGTCTAATACAAATCAATGAGCAGGATATATGTATGTAAGAGCACCAGTGATTTAATAGAAAAACTTTCCATTTTTCGCAGGCTAAGTTATCTATGTCGATATTGTCATTTTACAGGTTACCTAAAAGGGTAGCATGCGCGATTTTAACCTGTTTCTTCAATGACATGTTCTTGAAGAGGTAGTCAGCCAAGTGCCTCTATTCCTGAGTGTATAGGATATGTCCGATGGTTTTAAGGCACATAATGCAAGAAAGCTGGTTTCTTTTTGCTTAAGACTCTTCTTGTATTTTAACAGTAAAGTCATACAATAGTTGAAAAGGAAGTATGCCATATTTTTTAAAAGATCACCGCATATCCAAGAAGTGAATCATGATGAGTGGGCGAAGCACCGGGGGATCATTTGGTTAACCGTGAATCCCCCGACGCCGGCAAGCGGACCCAGAGGCGGCGAGAGTGCGGGAAGCGGCGGCAGAACGCCGGAAGCATTCTCTACCTGAGGTTGGCGGCGCCGATGCTCGGTTCAAGCGCGAGCTTCGCGAGCCCTCAGCTCTGGGTCCGCTTGCCGGCGTTGCCGTACTGCTGCAGCTTTGCGAGCCCTCAGGTCCTGGTCCGCATGCCGGCGTTGCCGTGCTGCTGCAGCTTCGCGAGCCCTCAGCTCCGGGTACGCTTGCCGGCGTTTCCGTTTTGCTGCAGCTTCCCGCGCCCTAGACTCCGGGTCCGCTTGTTGTCTGCGTCGCCATGCTGCAGCAGCTTTGCGAGCCCTCGACTCCGCTTGCAGTCGAGCCGCCACTCTCGCCTTTTCATACATATCGGGCGCGCCGTTATCAGGAGCGACCGTTATTATCCATGGCTGAAGAGAGAAAGAGAGCGCGCGTCCGGAACGAACGCCCTTGTGCACCGCAGCGCCCCTAGTGGACTCCATGGAAACCAGAGCTACGGACAAGAGAGAAAGAGAGCGCGCGTCGGGAACAAACCTCCTTGTGCACCGCAGCGCACTCAATGCAAACCAGAGCTACGGACGACGGGCGACGGCGAGGGAGGGACAAGTCTGGGCCCTAAGGTGCTTCGCCCCTGAAACAGATCGTTTGTATGCACATTGTATACTACATTCGCTATATGAGGCAGTGCCCTTTTCTGTAGTGTACACATTTTCAGAATGTTTCTGCATGTAGTAGTTCCCCATATAAGAGTACAGTAGTTAATGTGAGCAGTTAATGTGTATATTTACGATGGCACATATATGCTTCATTGCTGCTTGGCCCACTTTGGTTATTATTTTGCGTAACACCGTGACAAAATTTCGCCTGCAAATATCTCAGAAACTTTCGGTTTGTAGATGACATTGTCCTGTTCACCAACATTGCGGAGGAATTACACAAAATAATTGAGGACCTTAACTGAGAAAGTGTAAGAGTGGGGTTAAAGATTAATTTGCAGAAGACAAAGATAATCTGTAATTGCCTGGCAAGGGAACAAGAATTCAGCATCGCCGGTCAGCCTCTAGAGTCAGTAAAAGAGTACGTTTATCTAGGTCAATTATACACAGGGGACCCTGATCATGAGAAGGGAACTTGCAGAAGAATAAAACTGGGTTGGAGTGCATACGGCAGGCATCGCCAAACCGTGACTGGGAGCTTACCATCGTCGTTGAAAATAAAAGTGTACAATAGTTGTATTCTACTGGTGCTAACAAATGGGGCAGAAACTTGCAGGCTAGCAAAGAAGCTCGAGAACAAGTTAAATACCGCACAAAGAGTGATGGAACGAAAAATGTTAGGCTTAACGTTAGAGACAGCAAGAGAGCGGTGTGGATCAGAGATAAAGCTGGGATAGCCGATATTCTAATGGACACTAAGAGAAAAAAAAATTGGAGTTGGACAGGTCATGTAATCCGTAGGATGGATAACCGGTGGACCATTAGAATGACAGAATGGGCACCAAGAGAAGGAAAGCGCCGTCGAGGACGGCAGAAAAAGGAATCAGCTAGCGCAAGACAGGGGTAATTAGCGGTCGCAGAGAGAGGCCTTCGTCCTGTAGTGGACATAAATATAGGCTGATAATGATGATGATGATGGAACAATGACAGAGGGAGAGCAACAATGAATGTTCTTATACTCACGCATTCTTCCGCACCTTCTTTTCGTAGCGTAACAGTTTTACACGCCTTTAATTTCAATATCGGTTTCTTTTAGGCTCAATGTAACTACTGAATACTTATATGGGGGCCGGATTCACAAAAACGTTCTTACGCTAAAACTGTTCGCAGAAGCAGGTGTCAGCCAATGGTGGTGCAGCACTTACGATAGAAAAGCTTTGTGAATTGGACCCCTGTTTTGTGAGCGCCCTGTGCTTTGTTTCGCCGTTTTAAATCTTGTTTGGTTTGGGTGTCACTCCTTATAATTTTACCTTGAAAAAAGTTTTAATGCGTGTATACAATGCGTGTACCCAAAAGCTTAATCGTTGACTCAGAGCAAAAATCGCGCGTCTTAACAAGGAGATTGAGTCATATTCGGCCCAGCTCGCCCGGCAGCAATGGGACGAGGCGTGTAGCGATACGGACGGGCGTATGCGAAGATGTAGCAAATGGAGCTTAATGAATAGTCTACTCAACGATAAACAGTCTAAGGGTACCGTTAGCCTCGTGACGCATAGGCTCATAAGTAAGCAAATCGCACTCGGTCTCACCGAGAGGGAATTAGCCAACAACTTAGCATATACCTATCTCCCCCTGGCCAAAGACGGAGATCGCCCGGTATGTAACCTACATGGGACTCTCGGCAACTGATCTAGACCAACCCTTCACCGTATCAGAGATCAGACGTGTTCTCTTCAATCTAAATTGCACATCAGCCCCGGGTCCCGATGGAGTGACGAACAAACTCCTCAGGAACCTAGATGATAGGGCAATCGAGATAGTCACGGCCGAAATAAACAAGGTAAGAAAACTGGACAGGTCCCGATAGACTGGCGTACCACAACAGTGGTACTTATACCCAAACCAGGCAACCCCCCCCCCTATGAGCAACCTGCGGCCCATCTAGCTTACATCATGCATCGCCAAGGTAGCGGAGCACGCGATACACATCAGGATAACTGAGCATATTGACAACAAGGAGCTCTTTCGACACAACCTAATTGGCTTTAGACAGGCGTTGTCCACACAGGACGCTATGCTTTTGCTTAAGATAGCAATCTTTGATAACATGACTCGTGACGTGAGAGGGATCCTGGCACTAGACATCTCCAAGGCCTTCGATGGGGTCGCGCATAGACATCCTAACAGAGATTTCCTCTCTTAACCTGGGTCAGCGTTTTCATGACTACATCAAATCTTTCCTCGCGGATCGCAAGGCACACCTCCGACTAAGTACGGTCTCGGGAGGGCCCTACCAGCTAAGCAACTGCGGCACTCCGCAGGGCTCGGTTCTCTCGCCACTCTTATTTAATATAGCCATGCACAAGCTCTCCACTTGCCTCTCTGCAATCGCGAACGTGGGTCATGCCATATATGCGGACGGCATCACGATCTGGGCGCCGGGGGGCTCGCTTGCCATGCTCGAACACTCGTTACAAAGCGCGTTAGAGGCAACGGAAAACTTTCTTTCTTTCTTTCTTTCTTTCTTTCTTTCTTTCTTTCTTTCTTTCTTTCTTTCTTTCTTTCTTTCTTTCTTTCTTTCTTTCCTTGTTTGCATTTATTAAAGGCAAATCCCGTACAAGATTGCCTTGGGAGACACGGCTAAAGGCTGAGGGAAGGCCTGACTTGGCCGTGCCACCCTGGCAGCAAAGCAGCGACATGATGCAGTGGGAGAAAGGAAAAAAAACGTAATAAATGCATGCTTATGCTGTACAGGTCAAAACAGAAAAGCGAGTTGATTGTACATACAAGTAATCGGTATCCGCATAAGAGAAATTACAGTACTAAACAAAACTGTGAAAGGCACTATTAGCACTATTACACACCTATAAGGTACAACAAGTCAAAGCGTTAAGGTACGTCATGTGTTTTAGACATCGTGAAAACGTTATTCTTTTAAATTCTTTAGATGAAGTTCCACACTCCAGTAAATGTAGTATGGTTGGGTATTGATTCAGCATGTCTGGTATTTGATAAGTTAATCGTTGGTCTCCGTAGTTGGTGCGTGATCGAGGTTGGTATATTAAGCTCTGGCATAGTTCATACGGGGTTTGCTTCACATGATATGTATCCAATAAAAGCGACGAATTTAACCGATACTGACGTAGTATGTCCAAACATAGCTTGTGTCTTGATAGGCAATATTTTATAGGTTTTAAAATATGGTCGTGTGCTTTCGCGGAGTGAAATGTATGAAATTGCACGTATTCCACGCTTTTGAAGAATTAGGAGGGAATTAAGGTTTGTGTCAGTCGTTGTTAGCCACACCAAGGAACAGTATGTTAGGCGTCAATGAACTAGAGCATAGTAAACTTGAAGCTTGACATTCGATGAAACGTAATACCTCAGTCTATTTAAAATGCCGATTACCTTGGAAACATCTTCTTTTATCGTGTCTATTTGGGGGGACAAAGAGAGAGGTTCGTGGAAATGCAATCCTAAGAATTTTATTGTTGTCGATTGCTGAATCTCGCTACCATGGAAGTAGATTGGTCGGTATGGAATGTTTGTTACTCCTTTAGGTTTGAAAAGCAGGTACTTTGTTTGAGCTATGTTTAACTGAAGTTTGTTTGCATTTAACCACATATTTAACTTGTTCGTCGACATCTTAGCTTCTTTATACAGTTAGCATACGTTTGGACCTGAGAAAAATACGTTTGTGTCATCAGCATAGAATATTATATTTTTATATCCCTCAATATTTACTATATCATTATTGAACAGCAAGAACAGGACAGGTCCAAAGATGGATCCTTGGGGGACACCATATCTTATGAGTTCAACTTGAGACTATATATTATTTACTGTAGTGTATTGCTTTCTGAGATCAACCTAGTTATGGTTTCATTCATTACCTCTATGTTGTTTTTATCTTCCTTTTCTAAAGCTTTTACCCTTACTGCCTCTAGGTGGGCCTGTTTCCTCTTGAGTAATTTCACTCTTTCTCTCTTAAAATTGAGGGAAATCCTGGACCTCACTAACCTATGGTCACTGCACTTTACGTTACCTAACACTTCTACATCCTGCACTATGCTTGGATTGGCAGAGAGTATGAAATCTATTTCATTCCTTGTTTCTCCATTAGGGCTTTTCCAGGTCCACTTCCTGTTGTTACGCTTCGTGAAGAAGGTATTTATTATTCGGAGCCTATACCTTTCCGCGAATTCTAATAACATCCATCCTATTGCATTCCTAGAATCGATGCCGTAGTTGCCAATTGGTTGTTCACCAACCTGCTTTTTCCCCACTTTTGATTTGAAGTCGCCCATGACTACAGTATACTGAGTTTGCACCTTTCTCATTCCTAATTCAACATCTTCATAAAACTGTTCTATTTCTTCATCATCGTGACTAGAGGTTGGGGCGTAGGCTTGTACTACCTTCATTTTGTACCTCCTATTCAGCTTTATTGCGACGACTGCTACCCTCTCCTTAATGCTGTAGAATTCATCAATGTTGCCCGCTATGTTGTTATGGACAAGAAATCCTACTCCGGATTCTCTCTGATCTTGAAGACCTCTGTAGCAGAGGACGTGGCCGTTAGTCAGCACTGTGTAAGCTTCACCAGTTCTTCTAACCTCACTAAGGCCAATAATATCTCAGGCAATGCCTGATATTTCTTCAAATAGTCCTGCTAAGCTAGCCTCATGCGAGAGGTTGCGCGTGTTGAACGTTGCCAGGTTCAGTTTCCATTGGCAGCCTGTCCGGACCCAGAGATTCTTAGCACCCTCTGCCGCGTAGCAGGTCTGACCACCGCTTTGGTCAGGTGCTCCGCAGCCACTGGGGACTGAGGGCCATGAGTTAATTGTCGGAGTCATAGGGAGGTAGTGGCCGAGTACTGCATCAGGGATGCCAATTCCGGTTCTGGTGAGTGAGTGACTTTGATGAAGCTTAGTGGGCCTTCCTAGTTTGGTTGCACCTGGACTAGTATGGTACCTGAACTGGTATGGTATGGCACCTGAACTAGAAACAGAAGTGGGAAGCAAGGCACCAAGAATACCAGTAGGTAAGCTCTCCCAAGAAACAAAGGACCTAATAAAGAAACGGCAAAACATGAAAATGTCCAACTCAAGAGATCAAATAGAATTCGCTGCACTGTCAAAACTGATCAACAAGAAGAAAGTAAGGGATATTCGAAATTATAACGTGGGAAAGATTGAGGAAGCCGTAAAATACGGCCGCAGCAATAAATCAGTAAGAAGAAAGCTTGGGATAGGACAAGGCAAGATGTATGCACTGAAAGATATGCGTGGTAATATCATCAGCAATTTCGATGACATAGTAAAAGCAGCGGAAGAATTCTACACTGACCTGTACAGTACCCAAAACAGCAAAGCTACTTTCATACGATATAGTGATGAACTGGATACAGAGGCTCCTTCTATAACTAGCGAGGAAGTTAGAAGGGCCTTGAAAGATATGACCAGGGGAAAAGCTGCTGGACAAGATAGAATAACAGTAGATTTAATCAAAGATGGAGGAGATATCATGCTTAAAAAGCTTGCGGCTCTTTATACGCAATGCCTCACAACTTCAAGTGTACCAGAGAGCTGGAAGAACGCCAACATTATACTAATCCATAAGAAGGGGGACGTTAAAGAAATGAAGAATTATAGAGCCATTAGCTTGCTTTCAGTATTGTATAAAATATTCACCAAGATAATTTCCAATAGAATCAGGGCAACACTTGACTTCAGCCAACCAAGAGAACAAGCTGGCTTCAGTAACGGATATTCTACGATGGATCATATCCATGTCATCAATCAGGTAATCGAGAAATCTGCAGAGTGCAATCAAACTCTGTATATGGCCTTCATAGATTATGAAAAGGCATTTGATTCAGTAGAGATACCGGCAGTCATAGAGGCATTGCGAAATCAAGGAGTACAGGAGGCATACGTGAATATCTTAGCAAACATCTACAAGGATTCCACAGCTACCTTGGTTCTCCACAAGAAAAACAGAAAGTTACCTATTAAGAAAGGGGTCAGGCAAGGAGACACAATCTCTCCAATGCTATTCACTGCATGCTTAGAAGTATTCTAGCTCTTAGACTGGGAAGGCTTAGGAGTGAGGATTAACGGCGAATATCTCAGCAACCTTCGGTTTGCAGATGACATTATCCTATTCAGCAACAATTCAGACGAATTACAGCAAATGATTGAGGACCTTAATCGAGATAGAGTAAGAATTGGGTTGAATATGAATATGCAGAAGACAAAAATTATGTTCAATAGCCTGGCAAGGGAACAAGAATTCAGGATCGCCAGTCAGCCTCTAGAGTCTGTAAAGGAGTACGCTTATCTAGGTCAATTACTCACAGGGGACCCTGATCACGAGAAAGAAATTTACAGAAGAAAAAAATTGGGTTGGAGTGCATGCGGCAGGCATTGCCAAATCCTGACTGGGAGCTTACCACTGTCGTTGAAAAGAAAAGTATACAATCATTGCATTCTACCGGTACTAACATATGGGGCAGAAACTTGGAGGTTAACAAAGAAGCTCGAGAGCAAGTTAAGGACCCCACAAAGAGCGATGGAACGAAAAATCTTAAGACTAACGTTAAGAGACAGGAAGAGTGCGGCGTGGATCAGAGAACAAACGGGGATAGCCGATATTCTAGTTGAAATTAAGCGGAATAAATGAAGCTGGGCAGGCCATGTAATGCGTAGGATGGATAACCGGTGGACCATTACGAAAGCGCAGTCGAGGTCGGTAGAAAACCAGATGGGATGATGAAGTTAGGAAATTTGCAGGCGCAAGTTGGAATACGCTAGCGCAAGACAGGAGTAATTGGAGATCGCAGGGAGAGGCCTTCGTCCTGCATTGGACTTAAAATATAGGCTGATGATGGTGATGATGATGATGATTGCTTTCTGATTGCTAGTTAACTTTGTATCAGTTGCAACAAGGTACCGCGAATACCATAGAAGGAAATTTTCCGCAATAGCCGGTCGTGCTGTATGCAGTCAAATGCCGTTCGGAAATCCACAAATATCCCAAGTGTATATATTTTATTTTCTAAGTTGTCAAGAATGCATTCTTTGATGCTAAGTAAAGCGGTCTCTGTAGACTTGTTTTTTCAGAATCCATACTGCTATTTTGCGATAATACTGTTTCTCGTTAAAAAACCTGTAATACTCTTATTAATAATGTGTTCAACAATTTTTGCAAATACAGAAAGGACAGATATCGGTCTGTAGTTGTTGAGTTCGTCAAACGACCCATCTTTCAAGATCGCAGACAATCTAGCAACTTTCATTTGATCGGGAAAAACGCCTGAAGTTAGAATTAAATTCTAATGTGTGTCAGAGGTACAGCGACAATATGACATAGCTTTTAATGGCTTCTGCTTGACGTCATCAGGGCCGCATGCACTGTTGTCCTTTAATGAAAAAATTAAATGTTCCACTTAGAACTCTGGTCAGTAGGAAACAGGAAAACACTAGACGGACAGTCTGTGGCTATATACTTATCACAAGGCGTTTGTACGCTGTCATTTGTAAACCCTCCTACATTTATAAAGTGTTTATTGAAAGTATCGGCGATTTCTGCATCCGTCATGCCCGGCTTTTGAAACTTGACTCTTCTTGTGACTGCATTTTTGTTAATTAGCTCGTTAATTGTGTCCCACAAGAGGCGTGGATCTGCTGAATGAGCAGCAAATTTGCTATATATATATATATATATATATATATATATATAATATAGTATTCTGACTTAGCTATTTTCAGGTCTTTATTCAGTTTATTACGACATTTTTTGTAATTACGTAAATCATTTCCATCTCTGGAGGACAAAAATACTTGAAAAAGGCCATTTCTGAATTTATTTCTGCTGTAAAGTTCAGCTGTTATCCACGGCTTCCGGCATTTTCTGTGTTTTTTGAGGGGCTTAGGAGGGAAACACTTTTCATAGATGAATGTTAAGTAGTCTAAGAATAGGTTGTAGGAATTATTTGGATCGGTTTCTTCGGTAATAGTGCTACAATTAACAGCAGTGACAAGGTTCTTGAAAATGTCTATATTATGCTCTGAGTAATTCTTAAATACTACTTCATCATTACTTTGGATTACACGGTTGCCTGGTAGGAAGCAATATATTGGGGAATGGTCACTAATGTCGGATATAATGGCACCTGCATTCACATCATCAGGGTCGAAGCTTGTGATACATATATCTAACATTGTTTCAGATGTAGCGGTTATTCTTCTTGGTGTGTTTATTACATCTACACAGCCGTATGTTTCAATTAATTCATTTAGGCATACATAGCATTGGTTATTCTGTGACACATTGATATTGAAATCACCAACTAAGACAGTTTGCAAGCGAGATTCAAGAGATCTTTCCAGCAGTTTCTCAGTGAAATTCAGAAATCTTTCTATTGATCCACAAGGAGGGCGATAAATAACAGAAAATAACATATCGAAACATTGTATCGTTATACACTCATAGATCTACGATCTACGATCTTAAATTCTGGAATTAATCTATATGGCAGGTTTGTGCGGATATACATACAGACGCCACCACCACGCTTTCCTAATCGGCATGCAGAGACGCGGTCGTAATCGTCAAGCATGATACAATCATCATCTGATGAGAACAATTTTTCACTAAATCAAACTAAATGAAACAGATAATTGATTCAGATAATAAAATATTAATTTCATCAAATTTGTTCGGTATGCTTCTCGCATTTAAATGAAAAACAGAAAGTCTAGAGCCATTTCTTAAAACAGGAATATGGCGTAGGAATTCGGTAGTGGAGTACGACATCAAGGTCAAGGTCACCAGTGATGTACGTGCATGATGCAACCCGCCTTCATGTCAAACGTGACAGGGCCTCGCTTCCTCGAATGACCGTCGCTCTTTCTCCACTTGCTCGCCTCACTAACACTTTACCGTTTGTATGCCATACGAATGAAAAACCCGATTTCGTCGCCCATTCCTTTGCCATTGAGAGCAGCTCGCGTGCCTGTCGAGTCATGTTCTCGCATATGTATGTACTGCTGCTTGCGCTTCTGAGCAGTCGCCTCTTTGAGAGCCACTTGTCTCTTAATTCCTGGTTAGCAAATCGCACAATAACACCGCGTGCCCTGCCTGGTTTAGCGGGTAGCCGACGGACGTTTTCAAGCTCATTTCGAGACAAAGGAGGAAGTGACATTTGTTTCGCAGTTTCGTTCCCTTTTGTCAGGAGATCCGCATTTTCAGTTTCTGGAATCCCGTAGATTTCTAGATTCAAAAGCCGGCTGCGGTATTCTAGCTTATCTAAATCCTGCGCCATCAGAGCTAGATCTTTATTTACCTTGGTTTCCTCTAGCTTATCGACTCGTTTCTTCAAATATTTCATAGCTGCTTCTTGGGCGTGCAACCGTTCGCGGAACTCGTCAAATTTATTTGACAAAAGCTGCACAGATGTTTCCATAGCTTTAATTTTGCTTGGTAAAGCGAGGAGTGCGTCGATTTTGCGTTCGTGCGAGTGGAGCTGCTGCGCTAAAATTCCGTTGGTCAACGCCCCTTCCGTTTCGGCCCCTGATTTCTGGCCACCACTCTTGCACTTATCACACTTCCATGGCTTTTCCCCTCGCTTTTTGTACGATTCTTCCGAAACGCCTGAGCATGCATCTAAGTGGAAAGCGAATTTACTGTCTGAGCAAATCGGCTGGGAGCGTCCTTCTTCTAGTTCAAGACGGCACGCACAACAACGTAATTGTGACATATCACTGCGACTACAGTGTGATCAACAATGCACCAACGCTTGGCAGCAGCGGCAGGGAGCGAGATAATGTCACCAAAAGCAGTCACCAACCTCTAAAATCTCAGACGCTTGCACGCAGGCCGCTGCCGCCGCTGCCAAATGGTTGGTCACACCCCTCGAGGAACTTCGCTGGTCGTGTCCGGGTAGCGTCGCTGCAGCAGCCGGTGACGTCGATAATCTTTTCGCGATAGTTTTTAGGGGCGAAGCTCCTTATAGCGGCACCCGTTCGTCCCCGTCGTAGTAGGTAGCCACGTCTGGTTTTATGAATTGCTCAATAGATGGCGTTGTGTGTCCGTATATGTATGTATACCCATATATACATATATATGTATACGTATAGTATAACCGGAAGCCGACTTCCGCTTCCACTTCCGGTTCCGGTTCCGGAAGCCAGCTTCCGGCTTCCGGAGAACGCTTCCGGCGTTTTATGAAAAAAAAATCCGAAAGTTGTGTCCGTAGCGCGGAATCGAACCAGGATCCCTCGCTTCCGAACGCGCGGCGCTAACCACTACGCCACGAAGCGCACATAGACACACGCACCACGATGGCAATAAATACCCAACATTAACGAAAGGCCGCGTTTCTAGAGCGTTTCTAACGCGTTTGTGCTAGCGCGTTACGGCCCGTGTAAGAAGCTGGTGTAAGACGCTGTGGCCTCTCCGCCTTACCTTCAACGCGTATCGAACGCGCTGCCCAAGGCGGTGGCAAGTCAAGTTCAAGTCGAGGAGCGCTTATGAATACGGGGGGTATACTCTCTCAGCAGTCATGTGATGGCGTCGGCAAACGCGGTGCACGTTCCGGCATGTGTAAATGGCTGCGTAAGACGCTGTGGCCGCTCCCCCTTACTAGAGAGTACTGCACGTTTCTAACGCGTTTGTGCTAGCCTCCCCTTAAGCGGGAGATCCGATGATTCCCTCCGGAGCTTCGCCCACTCATCATCATTCACCCCGTGGATATGCTGTGATTTTTTTCCGGTGAAAGGATGGCGCCACACCGGTGCCCAGGAGCGCCGGCCAAGTACGGCAGTCGATGTCTAGCGTCCCAGCCTTTTTGTTGATGCAGCTGTAAAATACGGAGCAAAATATCAGACGTTTGCACGCTGGCCGCTGCCGCCGCTGCCAAATGGTTGGTTACACCCCTCGAGGAACTTCGCTGGTCGTGTCCTGGTAGCGTCGCTGCAGCAGCCGGTGACGTCGATAATCGTTTCGCGATAGTTTTTTTTTCCGGTGAAAGGATGGCGCCAGACAGGTGCCCAGGAGCGCCGGCCAAGTACGGCAGTCGATGTCTAGCGTCCCAGCCTTTTTGTTGATGCAGCTGTAAAATACGGAGCAAAATCTCAGACGTTTGCACGCTGGCCGCTGCCGCCGCTGCCGCCGCTGCCAAATGGTTGGTCACACCCCTCGAGGAACTTCGCTGGTCGTGCCCGGGTAGCGTCGCTGCAGCAGCCGGTGACGTCGATAATCGTTTCGCGATAGTTTTTTTTCCGGTGAAAGGATGGCGCCACACAGGTGCCCAGGAGCGCCGGCCAAGTACGGCAGTCGATGTCTAGCGTCCCAGCCTTTTTGTTGATGCAGCTCTAAAATACGGAGCAAAATCTCAGACGTTTGCACGCTGGCCGCTGCCGCCGCTGCCAAATGGTTGGTCACACCCCTCGAGGAACTTCGCTGGTCGTGTCCGGGTAGCGTCGCTGCAGCAGCCGGTGACGTCGACAATCTTTTCCAGTACGGGCCTTGAACTCTCCCCCGCTAAATCAAAACTACTGTTATATCGACAGTCCAGACAAGGCCAGAATCCTTGAGCCTCTGAAAACTCTGCCGATAGAAATTCGAGCTAAGAATGGACATCCCATGCCAAGGATGGACTCGGTCAAGATTCTAGATCTCCACATTGATGCAAAGGGCTGTAACTCGACGGCCCTCAACAGGATCAATAGACAGGCTAGTAATGTCCCAAGACTTTTAGCCCGCATCTCAAATCGGAGAGGCGGTGTCAAAGAGGACAATCTGCTCAGAGCTGCTCAGACTACCTGCTCAGAGCGAACACAGAAAAATATTATTTTTCGATTCTATGCCTTTTTACCATCAGTCCTCCTAACTGGTCAAAAGCTTGTGGGCTGCACCCACTTCGCCTGTCTGTCACCTGACGTCCAAAAAACGCGAAAAATCACTGCGTCAAAGTGGCGTGTAAACATTAAAGATGCATTATTACGCCGATCAAAACTAAATTTTATTCTTAATAGCCGGACACTGCCCAATTCCGACATAAATAGAAGGTGGATACCCGTCGATCGCTCTGGCACTGGCTAGTCGGAGCTGCCGTGGAGACTAGATTTATTTGCATATATTAAAAACATTTGCGTGGCATTATAGGGTTGTCGAGCCCTTTGGGCTTTAATGCGTACACGCCTCTTTGACACAGTGATATTTCACGGTTTTTGGACGTCAGGTGACAGACAGGCGAAGTGGGTGCCGCCCGAAAACTTTTGACCAATTGCGGAGGGCTCTTGGTAAAAATGCACAGAAACGAAAAATAATAATTTTCCTTTTGAAAGCAAACAGTGACCTCCTATAAAATAGGAAAGCGTTTCATTAGCCTTCTCAAACAACGCTGCGAGTCACCGCCCGATGCTTGCATTGACGCTTACGTAAATTTGACATCAGGAGATTGGAACGAAGACAGATTGGAATAGTTTTACGTAATAGGGCCCCAGCCGTCGGCCCGCCTAGACTTTGTACCCAGCGCAGATCGCTTTCAAGATCGCGGCCGCCCGGCCGCGCTCCACTGCGTCATACGAAGCCCTGCGACCTTGTGTGCAATGGAAGACTGAGCGTTTTCTCCCCGCGTTCCTCTCTTGCGCGCGCGAGACCGAGCCACCATTCTCTGCTCACCCTCTCGCACTTTCACTTTCACCCACACCATACGGCACGCGTCCACGATGTTATCGCACTTGGACTTTATACGAAAAATCCCGTCGTCGACGATGGCGGAAATGTGTCTGGAGTTCCATATATTTGCTACGGCAATAAAATTATGTGGATCAGACTCAATGTGGGAATAAATGTAAGTGAAGCTTTCTGTGATGTTTGCTTTGACTGACGTTAGTTCGTGGTGATGTTGACTGTGAATGTTTAATTTCTTTAGCATTTAGTGCAATGCGAGAGTGGTGAGTTGATGTTAAACATTACCCTGCGTGCACCACTGCTGTTTGTCCGTGTAATACACACAATACACAGCGAGACGTGCTTGCTTGAGGCATTGTTCTGCGCCATTTTTCATAACCTTCGAGATTGAGCCACCAGGATTCTCGGCTAAATCTCGCACGCTTTCACTCGCACCGGCAACATATGGCATCCGTCCCTGATGTTATCGCACTTGGACTTTACACGGAACATCGCAGCGACAGCGAAGGCGACGCGGATGACGTCGGCGTAAATGCGCATGGAGTGTACATATCATTGTTATCACAATAATAAAAAAAAGTTGTGTACGGGAAACACCACTGCCATAAACTAGAAGCTTGTTTCCCCACAGTACGACTGAGTTTATGGAGAAACAAACCCATCGTATGTTCGTATTTCCAAGCGTTTTGGTACGACAGCATTAAAAATCCCAGAATCAGGATAGTCGTGTCCGAACGACGGTCCGACCAGTGTTTTATTGTGCTTCGAGGACATTGCAACGATCACCTTACGAGAGAAAATATTCCCGACAAAGCGGGGTCCGAAAAGTATTGTCAAGCGAGGACCTATTTGCATAGCTAAGCAAGCTTGTGGGCCTATAACAATTGACCCAGAGTAGTTCACCGGTTGCGGCTTCACATTCTCAAACCTTCACAACCTTACCATCGCCTGTAACGTGCGAGATTTCCGTACACTTAACAGGCACGCATGATTTTAGTTGTACTTCCGAACTGAAAAAAAATCACGCAGAAACTCCTCTGGGAGTTGTGCAAGCATGCGCAAGCACTGTGCCGCTTGCTAATCGCCACGCAGCGCGGTGTCATTATCAATGTTATGAAACTTGATTCGATCAGCATAAACCCTTATCAAGCCTCATCCGTCGTTATCAACCTTATCGAACTCGATCTGACCCTTGTCAACGGTTATCGGTACTTATCAACCTGGATGTCCAGCGAAGCTGTTGCGAAACCACCACTACAATTGATGAAAGGGGCATGCAATGTTTTATTCATGGTTCGGATGCTTGTTTTGAACTTGTTCCTTATTGAAACGTGTGCTGTTCTGTGTATTGTATGGGTGATCTCAACGAATGTATGCGCTGTTCGCTTCACTTCGCTGAGCACTTGTAGCCTACGGCTTGCGTGGTTATGAGCTATTGCATTCGTCTTACGTGACGGACGGACAAATTTCGCATTTGGAAGGCATAGAAATGCTTATGCATTGAAAACTAAAACGGCATCTCTTATTAAACAAGACGAAGCTGCCGATTTTCGCTGTAATACGGGGACTCTCTTTTCCTCTTTATTTCGTTCCGTCACGAGTTCTACAGATCAAGAGTTTTCCCTTTCAATTTTTTTACACGGATAATATTGAAAGCTTCGCATTGTCGGCACATTGCACCATCAAGTAAACACACGTAACAAGTGCTCTGTTTGGCGATGTCGTTTTGTTAAAAAAATTTGCCTAATAGTAAATTTACGAAATACCTTATATTTCTAAATACCGAATGAAACACTTTACCATGCACCGAAACTTGAGAAAAAGGGGCGCGCGCAGCCGGGCTTCGCGCTTAGATGCCACTCCATAAAGCCCTTCGGCGCGCTCCTTCTTGCAGAATCTAACACCATCATCTTTCCTTATACGTCAGGGCGCATATATGCATCACAACTGCACATTCGTGTCCATTTTTAACATGGTCCACATTATATCCCATCAATTCAACGACGGACAAATCTTTTGCCCCTGTAGAGATGCTTCGCCGCACATTAGCCAAACAAAAGCGCCCCAGGAAAACAATTCAGCCAGCGGAATAAAACCAAACTGGACCTACATATATAGACGGACCTACAGTATGTGCCACTAGAGTGCAATTAGCGGATGAGTTTTTGGTGTGCTACAAATGACATTTTAAAAAACGCCCCATGCATTTTAAATTGGTCTGCAAAAGTGCCACAAACTAGAATCGACATATAGCGCGAGAACGTTGTGCACATTGCGAAAAACAAGCCATTGCTCCGCAATGGATTTAAAAAAAAAATGCTGCCCATAGAGCTACGCCGACCGCATCGCGCCAGGGTAGGCTTCGCCGCAGCAGTCGATGTTCCAGATTTCTGGACTTGGGTATTGAAAGCGAACAAAGGTACCTCCTATGAACGAGGAGAGTGTTTGATTTGGTGGTTCAGACAACGCTGCGGGTCACCGCCGGATGCTTGCGTCGGTGGTTACGTAAATTTGACGTGAGGAGTTTTGAATCAAAACAGTTTGGAATGATTTTACGTTATAGACAGGTGCCTGTCCCGTTCGTGTCCTTTTGTGCTTTGTATATTCTGCTCCAAAACAGGAAAGTCTTACCAACTTAGGTCAATGAGCATGTGGCAGTCTGTGCGCCTGTCATGTTCATGTCCCCATTGTGCTTTTGTGTTACTGTTCTGCGCCTAAAACAGTAATAAGCATGGATTACCAATTAGCCCGCACGAACGCTTTGGTGAGATCGTTGGTTTCAAACCCTGTTACTTCAGCACAGCTGCCCGCTGCACTACGCATTCGACCTTGGACTATTCGTAACCCATATAGGAGAGCAAACGGTTAGGTAGAAAGAGATACATGCATAGACAGATAGCTAGGTAATGGAGAGTGCGTGAAGTGCTCTAAGAATGATCACGAATGAAAGTTTGCTTTAGTCTGACGCATCATTTAAAGGGTCGTTTTTAGCCCCTTGTGTTGCTTTATGATTATGTGGAAACGAAGCACTCTGACGCAAGCGTTGGTCACTTAGTATTTTTGGCGCTCTTCAATGTACCTCTTTCTCGCCATTTTGATGAATGGGTACGTGTGTCATGAATGAAACTATAACGCCAACTTCGGTAACTGGGTGTGGGCCCCTGCGTTAGAGTGCACCCTTCGATAATAAAAATTATAATGTTTTGCCAGTGCTGGGCGGAATCTAACCCCGCATCAAATATGGAGACATCCTTGTCTGAATAGTCACGCACACACGCATCACGCGCGGACTTCACGTCGGGGCCGATAAATCAGCCACTGTGTCTACACGAAAGAGCGAAAGAGCAGCGCGCCTAAACACACGCCTCAAGTAACAAGCTTTTCTGCGGGGCAATACGGTGTGTCGTTAGGTTGCTTGTAGGCTAATTACTGAGCCGCCGCGGCGGCTCAGTAAGCTCAACGGCCAGGCTAGCGGCAAAAACGCGCGCATCAAGTCGGGAGCGGCAAGGCGCCATGCCGCGCGCGGCAAAAGCGGAAGAAATCGGGGGCTTTGCGGAGTGCCGCGCGAAATGGCTCTCCGACCGAATTCTGCGGCAAGTGCGTTCCTCGAGATGAATCACCAATGAAGAGCGAAGAGGGTGGCGTGACGGAGATATGGCAACCGGACGCGACTTTCCAAGTGCTAGTAGATACAGCAGGGGGCATGGCACGTGCCGCTCACGCGACTTACGCTTAACACGTGTTGTCATGGCAATCGTGGAGCTCCTAGGCGCTTAGGGACATAATCGCTTAGGGACGTTTGAGGCACTGGTCTGGCGCGGTGGTTGCTAGTTACTGAGCGTGGCTCTGGGACCGCGCGCAGCGACCTTTCCGAGCGCAGCTCCTACGTGCGTAGGGAGCGAATCATTTAAGGTCGTTGAATGTCGGACGGTGTCTGGGCCACGCCGGCCGAGCTTTATAATTGTAGTGTTTGTTCTAGTTGCGGAAATCTTTGCAGTAGTGGTGGTGTGGCATGACGGCTTTTGATCTCCGTGAACTGTGGTGGTGTAAACAAGCGGATTTACACGGTGCGAGAGAGAAACGATGATATTCCTAAATAACCGCATCACTGTTTTGATGATCCAAATATAATCTCACTATCAGGGTTGGAGCAGTCTACCTGACTGGAACAGTACTTTTTTATTTGGGTTGTTGCTCCGCTGCGCTCCGCAACACCCCAACGACGGCCGCTTCGCGTCGGCGTCCGGCACTGCGGCTTCCTCCGCAGCACCGCGGTACAAACGCGAGCAGTATACGCTTGTTTACACCACGACAGTTCACCGAGATCAAAAGCCGTCATGCCACACCACCACTACTGCAAGGATTTCCGCCACTAGAACAAACGCTACAATAATAAAGCAATTTGTGAGGCATTCCCCGTGAGGGGAGTACTACCAGTAACAACTTTATTTACCCCTTTTAAAAGGAAAAGAGCCGCTGGGCCAGTACTTTATTTACCACAAGCCGTTTTATGGTTTGTAAGCGTATTCCTAGTACATGTCAATCGAAAATTCAAAACGAAGATGAATACGCTTTGACAATATTTCCTGATTTTTATTTCAGAGGAAAGCAAGAAACGAATACGGTAAGCAGACATTATCTCTCAGAAGCCCTTGTATACGCTCTTTTCTCTGTTATTTATGCCCCGCTTTTTCTAGTCACGTTCTGCAAGCTATGCTTTTTATAAATATTTCTCAGCAAGCATGACGGTCTAATTTCTATAAGATTCGTTGTCGTTCAAAGCCGAATCATTTAGGCTAAGGTATAGAACAGACTTTTAGAAATGATCATTTAGGTATAGAGTATACAAGAAACGGTATTTATTTTCAACTTGGCCAAATACAACAATAAATCACGAAATAAACGGCTTATAAAGTGATGTGTTTTCATACCATTAGGTGAATCGCAGCCCCTAAGGGATGTTTATTTGATGACGTCTGCGTAGGCTGCACATTGTCTTAGTCTTTATGACCAACTATTGTTTCCCGTGTTTTAACATTATACGAAATGTTTCTTGAGGTGACCTGTATTCCCCATACTGTAGCAGAATGTCTAGAATCGCGTCTTGTTTGCAAAATTAGGTAGAAAATTTTTACTTGACGGATAATAAACTTATCTGCTTAATTCCATATTCTTTTCTTTTCATCACTGGCTCACATTTTTAGGACGCTAAAATGATTGCACAATAGATATGCTGCTCAATAAGTTGTCCCTTCAATATAGCTCTACAACTTCCTTTTGGCTTTCTTTCAATTTAGCTAGATAAGTTCAATCCTAGATCATCAATAACGTCATTAAAAGACATAATTTTTTGTAATGTGGTTCTTTTAGTGACCAAAAGATGATTTTACTTATCTGCTCCTACAACGTACTCACATAATATACAACACTCAATAAAGTGGCTGGAGTCACCCCACATACGGGGATTGCATAAATATGATTATGTTGCGCGGAAGAGAGATGATGTTGATTTTCGGCTGTCATTCTGAGAAATTACACGGACAGGCCCTAGCAGTTAGGCGGCTGGTTAACCGTGATGTAAGTTTAATTTTAATGCGAACCTTCCTCTCCGAACTCTTGTGGACTTTCATAACCATGACTAATAGGTCCTCCCGGATTACTGGGGCTAAAAAGAAGGACTACGACAGAAACAGTCGTCGATGATTATGCATTTCTATGCGAAGCGTTTCGTCCCTGCGCGACAGACTTACATAATTAGAATTTAGGCATGTTAACCCAGTGTTCTTAGGCTAAGGCGAGCAAAGAGAAATTAAAAGAGTTGTAATAAGATTTGAGTGATCCCAGCACTTTCACCAAATGCAATGAGATGTAATTCAATATTTAATATTATAGTCTAGCAGAAGTCTATCAGCGACCTAGAAGCACAGCGAACAGCCCGAGCTCTCTGGCATTCACAGAACGGCTCGTCGTCGTCGTCTTCCAGCTGCTGCCGAAAACATGAGGCGCGTCTACTTCATTACCGTGCTTAAATTATTTCTGCACATATAGAGAAAAATAGAAATAAAAGTAGAAAAAGATAGTATGCCGCCAAGTGGGCGGTTAACCCGGAACCTCAGCAAGGCATGTGGGACGCTCTACGATAGAGCTACATCGAGGACTGGGCCCCATTGCAATGCAATATGGATTTGGAATGTGTAGCAAGCTGTGTTAATTAGTGTCCCTCCAGGCTATGGACGGAGATGTGAAAAATATGATCAATCCCATGAGTCACCTTAATCCTGACTGTAGAATCAAGAAAACGCCAGTAAAAATTCTCATCTGAACCTAAGACATCAAAGCTTCCAGGGCAGACCCTCGCTAACAAGAGAGCAATAAATAGGCTAATGACCCAAATTATTTGTTGGTGGCCTTTTGAACAAACCATCCCAATAGGAAATGAGGCAAATGATAGTATAGTAGCAAGGTAATGCGTTTTAGGGGTAAGATGTCATAATTAGATAAATGAAAGCAGAAGATAATGCAGTTTGTGGGCATGTGATACCGAAACCAACTAGTCGTTCCACCCGAATAAGACCATTTGCATGCATCTATAATCTTGCTGGAATAGCACGAGTGATTCTTATTGCACGACCTCCACAAAATAATCAACAATTAGTGGTTGGCTTAGTAATTATTTATCTATTTGTGATGTTAATGATTTCGGAGCTGTAGATAATAGGAAGAGACGTCAAAATGACATTCAGCAGGACGGACGCCACGTGTTTGTGTTTCTGGAAGGAGTAATTACTGAAATGGAAGAAGACGGAAGAAAAAAAAAACCTTTTATGTAGACTTTCATGCGCGCACTGAACAGGAGTGCCAGCTGTTCTTGGTGCTCTTCACTGCCGGAAGGGCTTTTTCTTGAGATTTGTTGCTACAAGTGCCAGAAGATATTGGTGTGTCGTAGAAAGGACAAGTTTGGTGTTATTTTTGCCATTCGGCGCAGTAACAAATAAACACATTTTACTGCCACTGAAGCACTTTGATATGATTCCATTCTGGCAACCTAAGGCCATCGTCGCAGGGTATTTTTTACACTTCACATAATGTCTATTCACTGTAAAACAACTATCACGCGATGAATTTATTAAGCATGCGGTGAACATTTATTGCATATAAAACTATAATAATAATACAATAACATATACTTTGGTATTCAAACATGACACAAGTTCACGGGAAACTGGGGTCTTATAGCGATAAGCAGTGGTCTAACAAGGAATGGCACTGTAGGCAAACATAGTTTTCAGAATTGAACTTGTATCCGTAAGGGCAGCAAATACTTTCCCTAGAAGTGTATAACTACGCTAGAAGTGTTGTAGCTAATGTTATTGCACTCTCAACGATTCATTCCAGGCTTCTTTAGCGTTACTTACCGAGACATGGCTTAACGACATCATTCACAATAACGACATTTTTACGAGTGAATCCATTTTGAAGTGTTTTCAATGTTATAGGCAACAGCGCAGAGGGGGCGGTGTGCTCATCGCGATAAAGCAATAATTCATTGCCGCACCCATCGTTATCGATTATCTTCTTGAATCTACTTTGATTTCCTTCAAGGGGTGCTGCATTTTGTGTGATCATTGGCGTTTTTTACCGTCCATTCGACATGTCTGGCGCGTTTTCCGATGAGTATCGTCGTGTGCTGAGCGAGGAGTGCGCGCTTTTTCCGAGGTCGGTAATTATCATATCATTAAATATGCTATTGGAGAACGTTCATTACGATATATAGTATGCACGTTCGCTTTGCGAGCTTGATAAGCAGTCGCATCTCGCAGCGAAAGTTAGAGAACCTTGAAATGAGATAATTCATTGAGGAAAATGCGTGTGAAAGCCCAAACCAACCGACGGCAACCAAACGGTCGCGCCTATAGCGGGACCATCTGAGCGCAGCACTTGTCCGTAGTTGCATATTCTTCAACTTGTACCGTCCGTAAAAGCATATCGCACTGCAATTGTGGCGTTTTCGTATATCGCGAGTAGCTTCTACAACCAAAAATTAGGAGGACATCCGAAGGTCATGCCTTCCCGTGCCCGTAGTATTTACCAAATCGCAACGCGTGTGAATCACGGAAAAGCACGCAAAGGTACGTACTATCAGCACCCGATACCAAGGTAAAAAAAAGCGTCGCGTGATTAGCAACGTAGCGTGTCAACAAACGCATGGAAATCACAGAACCGAATGTGACCTATGAGTTTTCGTCTGCCTTGTTCGCGTGTCGGTGCTGACCGTAACTACTGCTTGCGCAATCCACGGCTCCAATCAGTTAGTTGCACTTTCGAGGCTTGTTGAGCCAACATTTACAGACAAAAATATTATAGACGTTGTGTTGAGCGACCGACGCCATTTCCCAAAACAGAACGCGACATAGCTCTCGGCGCAATTTCGACGGAAAATCGCAGCGATCGCAGCGATTGCTGCGACGTTGCCGCGTTGCGAACAATCGGTTGATCACAGCCGAAAATCGCGGGGTCGGCACTGCGACTGCGATTTTCATCGGATGCGACGGAAATCGCACTTCCGGTGCGATCAAAATCGCATCATGTGAAACAGCCGTAAGAGCTGCAAAAGT
Source organism: Dermacentor silvarum (assembly GCF_013339745.2). NCBI lineage: Eukaryota > Metazoa > Arthropoda > Arachnida > Ixodida > Ixodidae > Dermacentor > Dermacentor silvarum. The sequence continues at coordinate 147,309,706 of NC_051160.1, forward strand.
TGAACGCGCGCAAACTGGTGGAAAACAAAATACACGCATGTTGGCAAGGCAAATAACCCCCTGATTTCCCAGCATTCGGTGGTACCAGTCATTTTACAGCGAAGATGTTAAGGACTCACTCTTCGATGGTCGCATTCAGCAATGAAAAAAAAATCACATCATCTAATCCTACGGGCAACAATGATGGGATGCGAAAGCATCGCGGGTGGTGCGCATCGAGTTTCCGTTTCGTTTCACTTGGCAACACAACCCAATGATGTTAGAGTGAGCGAATTTATTGACAAGAGAGGAGACATTTGTACGGGGTAGTTGCGTCTTTGTTTAGAGATCGTACGTGATTCCTAGCGTCGGTGCGCGCGGTATCTTGGAGATGATCCAGAAGTTCGGGGTCCGCTTGCCGACGCTGACCTTTACGTTCGGCTTCCCGAGCCTTCCTGTGCTCCGCGGTGGTGGCCCTGCCGCTGCAACTAGCGCTTACGTTGACGTTGTTCATGGCGTTTCACACATCGTTGCACAGAGAGAGAATGACGGAAGCACAGCGAACGCGCGCTGCGCCGCCACCCGCGTACCCTTAGAGAGAGAAGGATAGAGTGAGAGAGAGAGAGAGAGTTATATGCAATGATTTGCTGCGCCGCAACTGTGGCGGAGAGGGGGAGAGGGGAATCAGCTACGCTGATTCATCCACTGGCCTCAGCTCGACGCTACACAACGCAGCTGAAGATTTATGGCCGTGCCCTACCTTGGAGGCAAATGGTCACTTACCTGGGGCTCGCTATTGACCACCCACCGGCTCACGTGGATTTCTGTAGCTAAAGCCGCCACTACCAAGGTGAGCCGATTGCTGGGAACTCAGCAAGCTGCAGCAACATGGCCGTGGCTACTACACAAAGTGGGCGCTGCGGCTGAACCTGGCCGCAGCAACGTCAGTGATCTTGTATGCACTTCCATTCGTCAAACTCGCACCGGCCAGGAGAGAGCAGCTGGAAGGTCTGCACAAATGTGCTATTAGGAGAATTGTGGGGCTACCAAAGCATTGACCGGTCGCTGCAACCCTGGCAGAGGTTGGTGAATGGCCGCACTCACTGAGGATGCTCGAACGCGCCCTGGGGCACATTGACCGCCTCACGTGCTCCGGATGGCAGAGTCCTGTTGGCTAGACTCCACAGCCAGCCGTGCTCATGGATGGGAGGTCTGCGCCTGCTGTAGGAGCAGGTGATCACGGACACCCCTGTGAGAATCGCGCTGCCTCCACCACACCATCAACCAGCGGACGTCCACCTCTTGTTCAATGGAGCGACTAAACGACAGACACCAGCTGCAGCACTGCAATACGCTGCAGCCTGCAAACTCCACGAGGAGCAGGAAGGAAGTCTGCTAGTCTACACAGATGGATCAGTCCTAGCGAACGGATCGGACGCTGCAGCCTGCACCATCCCGGTTAGGGTGGTCAACAGACAGTGTCGGATCCCCTTCGCCACGAGCTCCACCGTGGCAGAGCTAGCGCGGCTCCACCTAGCAGCCGATGTCCTGGCTGAGGACCCTCCTGGGCAACCGGTGGCAGTGCTCTGCGACTCGAAGCCAGCGTACCAGAGCCTAATCAACCGCCGCCGATCAGGGCTTACGGGGGCCTTGCTCAGCTCCAAGTTCCCAGCGTTGGCTGCCGCGGGAGTCAACATTTCGTTTCATTGGCTGCCTTCCGATGTGGGAATAGCCGGTAATGAAGCAGTGGACACCCTCGCCAAAACCGCCCACCATCCTGAAGTGCCGCACACACGAGCAGTCGCTTCTTATGATTTTTGAGGCAGCGCCCTGAAAAAAAAAGGTCGCAACCTTCCACCCGTATGCCACAGTGGCAAACGGCAAGGGTCCCAGGCCACTTCCAGAGGGTGGCCTTGCCGGCAGAGAACGCGCAACGTTGCTTCGACTGCGCAAGGGCTGTGTCTGGACGGCGGCGCGGCTGCACGCCTAGAGACAATCCACCTCACCGGCCTGCGAAAGTTGGGTTGACCCCGAGACCCTCGAGCACCTTCTCTGTGCTTGCCCAAAGCTGGTACATGACCGCTCAAGGGTCATCACTGCCTACAGGCAACAGGGTCTACTTGCTGCGACAACCAGCGACCTCCTGTTCCCGGCGCCTTCCCACGTCCGAGCTCTCCATAGCCTCTTAGAGTTTGTGGAATTGAACAGGATCACCGCCCATCGGTATGCGCTCGCCCCCAGCCGGCCACCGCCTCCATCACCAGCCTCCTGCATGATGGGATGAGACTCTTGCTGCTACTCCTTTTCTTCCCTTCCTCTCAGCATCTTTATCTCCCTGTTCCTCTTCCCTTAGAAAACGTATGGGAGGCTATGACACTATATTAATAAGCAAAAAAGACTTACATGCGATGCTATTTGACCGGTGAGATAAAAAACTGTCAGCCGTTCCACTGGGGTGGAGATGGAAGACCAGCGAAGCTGTAATATGGTGGGAATTATGTATTTGCAATTATGAATATTGAGATGGAAAGGTGTAATTCGTTATTTGAACTATTAAAGAATGAGAAATATATATGATGCGGATGTTTTCATTTATTTAGTGACCACAGAGACCACGTCACGAACTCCACGCGCATTCGATGCGAACGCGGGCAAAACGCCGCTGCCGTCGACATGTGCGCGTTGTTAGTGTGACCGCATACAACCGGTGACAAAACGCTGGAAAAGTGACGGAACGGCTAAACGACTTGTCGAGACTGTTAGGGGAGAAACGGGGGAGAGCCTAGAGAGAGTCCGCGGCACAGGCGGCAGAGGCCGGCAGGGCAGCGCGCGTGCGCTGCAGTGGGAGAGTAGTAGTAGTGAATTCATTGAAGAAAAATGACGCTTAGTTCTGCTGCCCAATACGGAGCACTGCGCAGCGTCTGGAAAAGGGGAACAAGAAGATAAATATGCTGAGAGGAAGGCATGAGAAGGAGAAGCAGCAAGAGTCTCATCTGATCATGGAGGCGGCTGGTGATGGAGGCGGTGGCCTGCTGGGGGCGAGCGCTTAACGATGGGCGGTGATCCCATTCAATTCCACATACTCCAAGAGGCTATGGAGAGCTCGGAGGTGGGGAGGCACGGGATCAGGAGGTCACTGGTTGTCGCACCAGGTAGACCCTATTGCCTGCAGGCAGTGATTATCCTACAGCAGTCATGTGCCAGTTTTGGGCAAGCACAGAGAAGGTGCTCGAGGGTCTCGGGTAGCCGCAACGTTCTCAGGCGGGTGAGGTGGAGCGTCCCTCGGCGTGCCGGCGCACAGCCATCCAGACACAGCCCGTGCGGAGTCGAAGCAGCGTTGCGCGTTCCCTCCTGGTAACGCCACCCTCTGGAAGTGGCCTGGGACCCTTGCTGTTTGTCACTCTGGCATACGGGTGGACGGTTGCGTCCAGTTCTTTCAGGCGCTGCGTCGAAAAATCAGAGGAAGTGACTGCTCATTTGTGCGGCACTTCAGGATACTGGGTGGTTTGGGCGAGGGGGTACGCTGCTTCATTACCGGCTTTCCCACTTGGGAAGGGAGCCAGTGAAACGAGATGGTGAACCCCGAGGCAGCCAATGCTGAGAACTTCGAGCTGAGCAAGGCCCCCGTAAGCCATCAGCGGCGGTGTTTCATTAGGCTCTGGAGCGCTGCCTTCGAGTCGCAGAGCGCTGCCACCGGTTGCCCAGGAGGGTCCTCATTCAGGACATCAGCGGCTAGATGGAGCCCCGCCAGTTCTGCCGTGGTGGAGCTCGCGGCGAAAGGATCCGACATTGCCGTTTGACCGCCCTAGCCGAGATGGTGCAAGCTGCAGCGGCCGCTCCGTTAGCCAGGACTGATCCATCTGGGTAGACCAGCAGACTTCCTTCCAGCTCCTCCTGGAGTTTGCAGGCTGCAGCCTGTTGCAGTCCTGCAGCTGTTCTCTGTCGTTTAGTCGCTCCATTGAGCAAGAGATGGACGTTCGCTGGTCGATGGTGTGGTGGTGGCAGCGCGATTGTCACAGGGGGTTCCGAGATCACCTGCTTGTATAGCATGCAAAGACCTCCCATCCGCGAGAACGGCTGGCTGCGGAGTCTTGCCAGCAGGACTCCGCCATCCGGAGCACGATGAAGGCGGTCAGTGTGCCCCAGGGCGTGTTCGAGCATCCTCAGCGATAGCGACCATTCACCAGTCCTCTGCCAGTGTTGCAGCGACCGGTGAATGCTTTCGTAGCCCCAGGATGCTCCTAATAGATCCTCTGTGCAGGCCCTCCAGCTGCTCTCTCATGGCCGGTGTGAGTTTGACCAATGGAAGGGCATACAAGAGCACGGACGTTGCTGCGGCCTGGTTAAGCCGTAGCGCCCACTTTGTGTAGTAGCCACGACTATGTTGCTACAGCTTGCTGAGCTCCCTGCACCCGCCGCACCTTGGTAGTGGTGGCTTTGGCTGCAGGAATCCACGTGAGCCGGTGGTCAATGGCGAGCCCCAGGCAGTGACCATTTGCTTCCAATGTAGGGCACGGCCAGCAATCTTCAGCTGCTTTGTGTAGCGTCGAGCTGAGGCCAGTGGATGAATCAGCATGGTCTCGGTCTTGTCTGTGTAGACGGTGAGGCCTATGCTACCAAGGAATGCGGTCACCGCGTCTAGTGCCCATTGTAGTGAGCACTGAATGGATGGCATGGACTTCATCGGCCCCGGTCGAGAGTCCCACGTCTTCGGCATAAATGGAGCAGTGAACAGGGGACCGGCGGTCCGCCGGTAGAGATGAGGGTAGGCCCGCGAGAGCCATATTATACAGGAAAGGGTTGAGCACCGTCCACTTTAGGTGGTGGTGTTGGTGAATTGTAGCAACAGGCGTGTTCAGCCTGGCGATCAAGGCCGGCAATTGCTCCGCTTGAGCGTCTCTTACAATATCGCTGGAAGGTTTTACCACATGTCCGTCGAACCAGTCTGTCTTAAGAATTCCGTAAACAGACGTGAAGTTTCTTTGCGGGTTATAACTGATCCCTCGGGAAATACAAAGAGCGCAGGCACGCATGCGGAAGGTCATTTTCTTGTAGATTCTCCAGGAGAGCGTCCCTTTCATCTTGGAATTTTAGGCATGACAACAGAAAGTGTTCAATGTCTCCTGTCTCGTCGCATGCCGTACAGTTCGGAGAATTAATTCGTCCCGTCTTAAATCACCAGGTCGGTGTACTAGAAGATCCTGTCCTGATTCGATGTAAAAGTGAGGCTTCCTCTCGATGAAATCTCTTGGTTACGCAAGGCATATGTTGAGGTACTCAAAGCGACACAAAGTGATTTCGAATGTCAAATTTTTTCACTTGATTACTCTGTGGAGCCTTGAATTTGGGAGCATGACAGAGTGCTGCGTATGCAAGCGCATCAGCATTCTCGTTGCCAGTAATACCAATGTGGGAGGGAATCCACTGAAACTTTACGGTGAAGCCTTTGTTGAGTTCTTTCCCGAGGCCCAGTGATTTGCGTGGCAACTGGGTGGATGGCAGACCACGGTATAGTTGTAACGCGGCCTTTGAGTCCGTAAAGACAAGCACATTCTGCGAACGCACAGTCTTTAGTTTGCGCAGAGCAAAAGCTATTGCTACGCCTTCCACAACTGTCGACGAGGCCATACAGTCCAGATGGCCAGACCATGTATATCTTAGAGAGGAATATAGAATGCAGCTGCGCAGCGGTCTTCGCTTACTTTGACAGAGCCATCTGTGTATACTTGTAGGTGATTCGGGTAAGTCGTGTGCAAATGTTCCACGACTAGTGACTTGGCTTCTGCAGATGTAATGCAGCTCTTTAACTGTAATCGTAGTATACTTAAGTCGCATGTGATATCCTCGAATGTCCAGGGCGGTTCTATCTTTTCCCTCCGTCTCGAGGAGCGCAATCCTAAGACGCGAAGTGAGTTCAGTGCTGCATAAAAATGTGAGCGCGGCCTGTTACTTATACGTCTTAACAGGGCTTGGCCGGGCGTAGACTCACTCAATCGTAGTAGCTGGATCAGGAGAGTCTGGGAAGCCTGAAGTCGCAGAGGGCGTGACTCAGCTTCGTAGAACACTTTCTTGTTCGACGCTGGCTGAGGGACTCCCAGGGAAAGTCGAATGCCTTTTCTGTGGATTGTTTCAAGCTCTCGTATTGGCTATCTGAGGGTGACATCAGGGGTAGCTGGTATAGGATCCGACTGGTACCCAACGCTGTATGTAGCCGTAGCATCGACGTCGGATGGATGCCCCAGCGTATGCCAGCGACTCGCTTGACCACATCTAGCCTCTGTGACGATGACGCCACAACGTGGTCAACAGCGCGGCGCCAGAGTAGCCTGTGCTCCAAGGTAACGCCAACAAATCGCACGTGGTGACCTGTCGAATGTGGTATCCGTCCATATTCAACTTCAATCGTGTAGATTCTAACTCCGTGAAATAGTACGAATGATGATTTCTCTGTTGATAGTGATAGTCCAAGTGTTGCCAAGTGGACCTGAATGGCATTTACTGCTCCATGGGCTATTGGTGCGAGGCGCCGATGCGAGCAGATCTTGTCCCTGTGGGACAAGATCCCTGTGGGACGCCAGTCGTGATATCCGTGGGCTCGCTAAGTTTCTGTCCAACGCGCACCCGGAAGGTTCTGCCGGTCAGGAAAGCAGAAATGTAGCCCCTGAGGCAGCCGCTCAGGCCGAGGTGGTCTAGGCAGGCCTCGATTACCGCGTGTGGAAGTCCGTCAAAGGCACTCTTGACGTCCAGAAGCACCAGCATTTCCCTGTCCCCCATGGCCTTGGCATCATTCAGGGTGGCCACCACATCAGAGATGACGTCTGCCGTGCAGCGTTGGCGCCTGAAGCATGTCTGCTGCTCCGGGAAGTACTTAAACACCAGAATGGAAACGGAACGGTAAGAAGCACATTCAAAGCCGGTTAGCATATGCTCCTGTTAGTGTTAGCCCCAAATAATGAATGTATTTAACAAAAAGAAGCAGTAGGAAATTCCTCGCTGAGAAGACCGATAAACGTACAGTGCGACGCAACTTGAGAAATAATGATATTGAAATGTTCAATAATTTAGAAGAAAAAGAAAAAAATTATTGAAACATCGCGATGGCACATCACTAGTCGCCGTATAGCGTCGAAGTCCCTAATTGTAACGAAATAATTTTTGAACAGCTCTGATAGCGTCCACGCAACAATTGTTGCTTGTGTACTGTCAATTGTTCATATGCAGCGGCCTAACGGCACGGTGCGAAAACGCGCTCGCAGCGAAAGAGAAACATTATTCGCGGACATGCATGCAGAAGCGCAGTCGGTCGCTGCGAACCTGTGCGATCGCTCCATTGAGGTTTCAATATGCTGTGCTCCATTTGGTTATACAGAGAGCACACTATAAGAAAATATTTCACATAGTCAACTCTCAGCGAATGCCAACTGTTTATGCAAGAAGCTGGTTCGGGGGACTCCATCGCGGCGACCGCGTGCAATGGGCGTTTCCTCTACGTATGTACGTACTGTAGCACGCGGCAGTAAAGCGCGGGCCCTCCACCTCCTTGCCCAACGTTACTAGACTTGTAACGTTCTCCCACCTTCTTGGTTGCTCCCTACCCTCCTCCAGAGCGTTGTGCGCGACTTGACAATTGCGCGCTTCCTAGCCACTATACTTCCTTCCCGCTTCCCGCCCATGCGTGCGCGAACTGCGATTGCCGGCTCACCATCATGCCTTCACTCACGCATACATCGTACGGCGCGCGGTGACAATTTTATCGCTCTTGGACATTATACGGACCCTCATGGTGACGGCGATGACATTGGCAGTAATGCGCCTGGAGTGCCCATATAATTGCTATCGCAATAAAAAATGTCACTCTTTCGCCCGAAATGCGAAGCATCAATTGCGATAGCAAATTAGTAGAGAGCTATACGAAGTAGGGAGAGTAGTTTTATTGGCGGCATAAACGTGCACACATTCGCTTACGAACTGAATGAACACGCGTAGTGTCAGCGCGCAGAAGCAAACATGAATAGATCACACTCAATGACCGCAGACAACCACTCTCAAAACACTGGCCTGAGCAAACGCAGCCGCCCAGCGGGCGAAGGTTCATTCGGTCTATCGCTTCAACGGAAACGGAGCGGCGAAAGCACAGCGCATACACAGGTAAGATCCGTGTCGAGATCGCCTTTAAGGTACGGTGCGCGCGACAGCCCGCACCGGCACAAAGTACATGTACGTAGTTGTTAACAGATTAGAAGCGCCCCCCTCCTATCCCTCCCGCGCTGCCTTCCCGCTTTCCTCCTTTCGCTTGCGAGATTGAGCCGCCAGTTCCCCATGCGCCTGGTTGCTAGATACGCATTTGGCACCACAGCACAGCGTCACCCCCCACTGCCTCCTTCCCATACACCCATGGCCTTTCGCACGACGGAAGAAGTAGCGTTTGCTCTCCGCCGTGCGTTCGCTCTCCGTGAAAGCGCGCCGTCCCCCGCGCGTTTTCACTGACACATACGGCGCGCGGCGACGATCTTATCGCCCCTGGACTTTATTGACCTTTTCCGCGGAGCAGTTTGTTGGAGAGAAACGAGATGGCGCTTACGGCGGCACGCCATACGTCTCCTCAGCGACCCCGCATGAATACGAAACCATTACCGCTTCTACCTAGCTTCTGTGCGATCAGCTGTCGGAAATGCAACTGAGTTTTCGCTAACGCACTGTGCTCTATTGATGCTGGTTTGAAACATGTCTATTGAAGACGTGTGCAGTAGTTGGCTGCAAAAATAGTGACTGGCATATTAAGGGATGTAATGAATATGTGAGGCCAAGTTCGCGGACCGCTGCTGCAATTGTCCGTACATGTTTCCGGCACTTCGAGATGTACGGCTTTCCTCGAGGACACACAAATTTGCTCCCCACCAGCGTTGTATTGCTAACCTTCAATGAAAGGGCTCCAGCTCCGGTACGTCGGCAAGAGTGAGTACCACTCGTTAAACAATGGTAACGGGAGTTGCACCGCGCCGCTTTCTGTCATAGTAGGTTTCGCGCACAGTATCTTTACACACATCTATCCCAACCAGCACGAACACTTACACTCACTCTTTCGCCAACGTGCCAAGAATAAGTGAATGGGCGAACACTTGAATATATGCGCACTGTATACGCACAAGTGACAGTACTACACCGATAGCGCACGAATGGTCGAAGCTACATGTTTCGTGGCCGTCCACAAGAGTAAGCGAGTTACTCGCGATAATACGCATTTGCTACAAGGTATTACCATGTGCACAACAGCTACGTTTCAAGCCTTAATGTGCAAGCAAGAACAAATCTAACGAAACTGAGCACACCCTCTAGCTATTACGCAGAAAATGAGCAAATAGTGACCGCACCGAGGAACCTTACTGAGTCAGAAACTTGACAAGCCGCTGCTTCAAAATATTTGCCAAATAAAGAACGAAGAGCAAAGCACGCTAATTCTGATTCAATTCATGAGCGGAAATTTTGGATAGCTTGAAATACATATTTTGCCCCGCTATTAGAGCAAGCACCATGTACGCTGCTCGTGCCGTTTGGATGTAGCTTAATCAGCTCCGAAAGCCCTTTCACATGTTCTCTGAAGCAGTGGCCGAAGCTTCGTGTCATCCACCCATTCACCGTCTACGATATCTCGCGAAACAGAGGTTTTCAAAGCCGCGCCGGCGTGATACACTTCCATTGTAAACAAGGAGGCAACGGAGGCAGTTGAGGCAAGCAATGAACGCCTCACCACGTGATCAAACATGACAGCGCCCACGGGATCGCCGCGAAAAGGGTCAGTACGAAACCTCACGGTGACGGCGAGGCCCACGGCAGAAATCCACTTGAAATTTCCATCTAATTGCTTTAGCAATAAAATTATGCGTGTCTCTGCTATAGCAAACGCCAGAGATCAGCAAAGCTGGGGGAAGTCTAGTAAACTAGTGGCAAACCACACAGTCTAACTTTTGCTGGGCTTCCCCCATTTCCGCTGGTCCGCTGGTCAATGTTGTTTGCGATAGCAGAGCGACGCATAATTTTTTGACATGCCAGTGGAGATTGAGAATGCTAAGACTTCTTCGCCTAAGCGAACTTACGGCTTCCCTCCATCTAAACTCGGGGTCTTCTCTTACGCTTGGTTTGAGCTTTCCTAGCTCTCCTTTCAGGGTCGGATCTCTGTCGATGCTTGCTTGTCGACGGCGCTCCAGTCGAGCCGCTTCTTCCTCGGGAAGCCTGGCGGTAGTCTTCGCCATTGCTATTGAAACGGCGCGTCACTTCATTTTCCACTGCGAGAAACGGGGCCGCTGAAGCGAGCGCGCGGGTTTTATTGGATAGTAATGACGTCACACCTCCTGTGCCCGCCGCGCCGCTCCATCTCCCCCACTAGGCTCCACCTACCCTCGCCACGCCGCTTCCTCTCTCCCGTTAAGCCGCATCGCACTACCACCTGCCTCACTCCTGCTCTTCACCTCGTATCCCTTATGCTGCGCGAGATCTCCAAAGCTGCGGACGACGGAATGATTATTATAGCGACGGTTCTAAGAGCTCCGCTGCAAAAAATTGACAACGAATGCGATACACTCTAATGCGACTTTTGAGCGCAGTTCTATACGTGTTTTCATTTCGCGATATTTTGGTTAGCGCGGACAATCTGTCTCGTGCGGCACATTGCAAACGTAGCGAAGTGCGACGGGACTGACTCGCTAATCGGGAGAGGCAGCACCTGCGTGACGCATGGACATTCAAAGGCACATTCAAACAAGCACTGCTTTGTTTGAATGTGCCTGACCCGCGCTACGTTGGCACCATCTCGTACCCATCGTCGCCGTAGAGCCTGTCTTGCGTGGCACTACGCTTTCTTTCCGCTTTCGCGACATCCTCCTCCTCCGCTTGCCCCCTCATGGAACCGCTGCACCCTCCTTCGCCGCTTTCCTCACGGCGCTCCGCGTTTGCTCGTTCGTCTTTCGCTGTTTTCGTTCGCTCGGTTATGAGTGACGGCGATGCTCGCCGCAGCAACGGGCGCCTAAAAGCTGCGCTCCAAGAAACTCGGTACAAGAAGGCGTTCTTGCGTAACAACATCATGTTGAATGCCGAGGTAGAAGCAGTGCAACATCCCTCCGTGCGCTTTATTTTAAATGAATATTGTTGCAGAGTGAGTTTATCACCCAACAGATTATTAAATCTTAATTCCGTCACTCACTATCCACCACACGATAGCCCGACTTAGTCTATTTCACAAAATTTACCGCTGGAATGAACATCTTCATTCTCTCTTCGTTGTTCCACCGGTCTTTGTATCCCAGCGACTTGACCATGCGCAGGAAGTTCATATTCGCCGATAGAAAACGGTGAGAACTTTCAGTTCATATTTGTGGAATGTTTGTGGCGAATGGGATGACCATCTACTCGACGTACTTGTAGTAAGCATCACTTCTTCATCCTGGTTTAGGGAAACTATAAAAAAAATTCTTACGTTGTGTAGCCATAGTGTTATTTGTGGTTTCGCATTATTGATGGTTATGGTTCATGTGTGAACACTTCGGTAGAACTGTGCTTATTCAGTTCCCTGACTCAAATGCTTGTAATCTTGCTGGAAGCGATGTTATGCCTGCTTTTTCACAATTTTTGATTACGTATGTTTGGCTTCTCTTGCTTATGGGATTCCACTGTTTTCTTGAACTTGTGTTTCATTCTGTTCTTTCTTAGTTCACAAGTTTCTGCCTGTTGTATGTACTGATTTGTATTGTGTTGCTTGCGCACCTCCCTCTCGAATGCCGTGAGGCCCTGAGGATACAATTAATGAAATTAAATGAAGTTAAACTTTAGGTTTGTCAATTATTTCGTTGAGCTTTCTCCTGCAACAAAAGGGTTTGGTTTATGTAAACTGTGACTTGTCGCATGCACTTTTATTTGAAAATTTTCCTAATAAGATTAAGATAAACAGCACATTTTCCTTCCTTTTTTCTTTAGAAGAACTTCATCGGAATGATAACAATACGTGTAAGTGGCTTTCACTATTATATGCTTACTATGCTTACCTATGTATTTCTAGCAGCCACTTTGTGTTCGCAATGTTCTATTTTGATGCGTTTTTTAAAACTGTATCACCGGTAAATTGCCGAATATATTGTTACGTGGAAATAAACTAAGCAGGAACTATTTAAACACTATATTTGTCAGAATCACTAGCAATGGCCAAGATGGAATCCTGTTCATGTAAAACAAAAGGCACGTCGTTGTCTTCATGCAGACGCCACTGTATTTTTCATAGACTGTCAAGTGGCACAAGCCCCCGACGGAGCAAACGACGTCACTAACGGTATGCCTGCAGTCCGCCGTTGCCGCTTGCGATTGTTCAAAATTAAATTGCTTCAAAATTAAATTTCTCCGTCACGTAAGACGGAGAAATGGCCCATACCCCCTAAAGCAATGGCTGATACCCCCGTAAACGCGGCCTCACCACTACGACGACAGAAGAGCATTTCGATGGGGGCGAAATGGGAAAACACCCGTGTACTTAGATTTAGGTGCACGTTAAAGAACCCCAGGTGGTCCAAATTTCCGGAGTCCCCCACTACGGCGTGCCTCATAATCAGATCGTGGTTTTAGCACGTAAAACCCCATAATTTATTATTATTATTATTATTGAGAAGTGAATTTATACGCTGGAATGATGAGCGGCAACGGAGCCAGCTGTGGCAGAAGACGACGACGACGACCGTGAGAGCAGTGGCACGAGCGCGATCGCGTGGTTGCGCCGGGGGGCGCCAACGAGCCAGCTGTGGACGACGACGACGCTCCAGCCATGGCTGTTAATGATAGTTGCTGCATAGAGGCGAGAGACGGACGAATCGGCTGGCTATATATAGCTTCGCCGTCCTTACAGATGATCGGCCCATGCAAGAGGCCGCGTTTCTTCAACAAAGCGCACCTTCGTGCATAGCGTTCACCGCCACTGTTTCCCGATAAACATTATGGTGACATAAGCTGGAGTTGCCAGGAAGCGTGAGAAGTAGTCAAGGATCTCTGAATGCTATCGTTTTCCACTCTTAAAGGCGAAGCTTCAGCGTCCTCCAAATTTTCAAGTGTAGCTTGCATGCGCCGCTAGCCTGCGCCGGCGATGTGGCGCTGAAAAAATGGGTGCAGATTAGCGCAGCTAACCCTGGATATCCAAAGCGAAAGCTTGGTTTAGCCTGGCTAAGTCTTGTTTTCCCTTGGTTAACTTTTGATTTAGCTGTAATAATGCTTTTGTATACGCTCATAGTTATAATGTATAGAATGAAGGTAGTCCAAGCCTACGCCCCAACCTCTAGTCACGATGATGTAGAAATAGAACAGTTTTATGAAGATGTTGAATTAGCAATGAGAAAGGTGCAAACTCAGTATACTGTAGTCATGGGCGACTTCAATGCAAAAGTAGGGGAAAAGCAGGTTGGTGAGCAAGCAATTGGCAACTACGGCATCGATTCTAGGAATGCAAGAGGAGAGATTTTAGTAGAATTCGCGGAAAGGAATAGGCTCCGCATAAAGAATACCTTCTTCAGGAAGCGCAGCAACAGGAAGTGGACCTGGAAAAGCCCTAATGAAGAAACAAGGAACGAAATATATCTCAAACTCTCTGCCGATCAAAGCATAGTGCAGGATGTAGAAGTGTTAGGTAAGGTAAAGTGCAGTGACCATAGGTTAGTGAGGTCTAGGATTTCTCTCAATTTGAAGAGAGGAAGAGTGAAATTAGTCAAGAGGAAATTAGAAATTACAGGCAGTAAGCGTTATTAGAGGCAGTAAGGGTAAAAGCAGACCAATTCAGGCTGGTGTTCGCAAACAAATATGCAGCTTTAGAAAATGAAGATAAAGACAACATAGAGGTAATGAATGGAACCGTAACTAGGATGATCTCAGAAGCAGCAATTGAAGTTGGAGGTAATGCACCAAGGCAACCAGTAGGTAAGCTTTCCAAGAAACAAAAGACCTATTAAAGAAACGACAACACATGAAAATGTCCAACTCAAGAGATCAGATAGAATTAGCTGAACTGTCAAAACTGATCAACAAGTAAGGGATATTCGAAATTATAACGTGGGGAAGATCGAGGAAGCCGTAAATTATGGACGCAGCAATAAATCAGTAAGAAGAAAGCTTGGCATAGGACAAGGCAAGATGTATGCACCTGAAAGATAAGCATGGTAATATCATCAGCAACTTCGATGACATAGTAAAAGCAGCGGAAGAATTCTATACTGACCTGTACAGTTCCACGAGCAGCCAAGCTAATTTCATTCTAAGTAGTGATGAACACCGAGGCTCCTTCTATAACTAGCGATGAAGTTAGAAGGGCCTTGCAAGACATGACCAGGGGAGAAGCTGTTGGAGAAGATGGAATAACAGTCCATTAATTCAAAATGGAGGAGATATCATGCTTGAAAAGGTTGCGGCCCTTTATACGCAATGCCTCACGATTTCAAGTGTACCAGAGAACTCGAAGAACGCCAACATTGTACTAATCCATAAGAAGGGAGACGTTAAAGAATTGTAGAATTAGGGACCCATTAGCTTGCTTTAAGTATTGTAAAAATATTCACCAAGATAATTTCCAATAGAATCAGGGCAACACTTGACTTCAGCCAACCAAGGGAACAGGCTGGCTTCAGGAAGGGATATTCTACGACAGATCATATCCATGTCGTAATCAGATAATCGAGAAATCTGCGGAGTACAATCAACCTCTCTATATGGCTTTCATAGATTAAGAAAAAGCATTTGATTCAGTAGAGATACCAGCAGTCATAGAGGCATTACGTAATCAAGGAGTACAGGAGGCATACGTGAATATGTTGGCAAATATCTACAAGGCTTCCACAGCTACCTTGGTTGTCCACAAGAAAAGTAAAAAGTTACCCATCAAGAAAGGGGTCAGGCAAGGAGACACAATCTCTCCAATGCTATTCACTGCTTGCTTAGAAGAAGTATACAAGCTCTTAGACTGGGAAGGCTTAGGAGTGAGGATCAACGGCGAATATCTCAGCAACCTTCGGTTTGCAAATGACATTGTCCTATTCAGCAAAAATGGAGGAGAATTACAGCAAATATTTGAGGACCTTAATCAAGGTACACCCAGGAAAAGCTTCGGTTACCCCATGTTCTATAACGGAAGGGCCGGGAATCTTTTTTTGTAATTGTACCTGTGCCAAACATTGTAGCCTGATGAAGGGCGGACCCCAGCAGAAACAGCGATAAACCGCGTCATACGCGCGTCTACTTCATTGTGGATAATTGCGCGGACGCGGACCAGGCATCGCTTTTGTCTTATATATATATATATATATATATATATATATATATATATATATATATATATATATATAGACGCTATTGGGTCCAGCGCTTTTGCTCGCAACGGCGCTCGTGCTTCAACACTGTGTCTCGTATGACTGTCGACTCTGCGCTGCTCCAATCTCGAATAAACCCTTTGCAATTGGCGGAGCGTGCTCCGTGCTCTATACCTGCAACCTGGAACTTCGATCCCGCACCGTACCTTCGACCATGCCTGAAGAAGCCTCCCAACCTGTGCCTGCCCCTGCACCGGCACCGTGCTCTGGTGTTCCTCGTCACAGGGACCCTGCTATCTTCACAGGCGCGGATGACACCGACGTTGAGGATTGGCTAACGACCTACGAGCGGGTAAGCGCCCACGATAAATGGGACGAAGCAGCTAAGGTCAGCAACGTGTTCTTCTACCTCGTGGGTGTGGCCAGCTTATGGTAAAACAACCATGAAACGAATTTTCCGACGTGGTCAGACTTGAAGACGTCTTTTGTGGATGTTTTTGGTCGCCCTGCTGTGCGTAAGCTGCGCGCCGAACAGCGTTTGCGGGAACGAGCTCAGCAAGTCGGTGAATCCTTCACAAGTTACATCGAGACATCCTGGACTTATGCAAGAAATTCAACGCTACCATGTCGGAGTCTGATAAGATCAGGAATGTTATGAAAGGCATAGAAAACGATGCCTTCAACATGCTGCTTGCCAAAAATCCTCGGACTATGGCAGAGATAATTATACTGTGCCAAAGTTACGAGGAGCTACGCAGGCAGCGGTCGTTGACCCGTCGCCCTCCATCACGCGACGAACACCTGGCATGGCTTGACGGCCATTTCTGTGCAGTCAGCGTTGATGGCAGAAATGAAGGCGTTAGTGCACGAGGAAATGGCACGCCAGCTCTCCTTGATGTCATTTGCACAACCGCAACCCGTACAAGAGCCAACGTCAAGTTTGAGCGCCCGCTCCGGCGTGCCATTGCGCAAGAACTCAACGAGATTTTGCCTGAGCGCCTCCAACATGTTCCTGCAGCTGCACCTCTCCGCTATGCTGAAGTCGTCGCCAGGCCCCAACAGATCCCTCCGGCTGCACCGCTCAGCTACGCGGAAGTCGTCGCCAGGCCCCACCCCTTCCCTCAAGGCGGGCCTCTCACTTACGCCGACGTCTTGACTGTGCCCTGACCACAGCCCGCCATGCAACCATATCACCAGCCGCCCCGCGCAACGGGGCCGACCACAGCAAATCGGTGGCGTACATCTGACAACCGGCCTATCTGTTTTGCGTGTGGCTACGCAGGTCACGTCGCACGCTAACTGTAATCACGTACAGTGGCCTAGCGCTGCAACATATGCGCCAAGTCGTATGGTCGATTCTCCCCGCCCATATTACGACCACCCCACTTCGGTATTGTCACCTACACTCCGCCCACTGCCCAATACCCGCCGCTCATCTTACTCCACGCCGACGATCGCTATCACTGATGCGGCCTCGTTCCGCAGCTAGGGAAGAGGAAAACTGATCGTTGCCGTCCACGAGGCAAGGGCTGCAACGCCGGCGAAACGCAAAAGTCCTCAGGGTAGCCCGACGAAAGTTATAGACGTGTTTGTTGATGGTGGTATCACATCTGAACTCGTGGACACCGGCGCCGCCGTATCAGTTATGGACGCAAAATTTTGTCGCTTGATTCGCAAAGCCACGATGCCCCTTACTGGACTGTCTCTCCGCAGAGCCGGTGTACAGCGCATTCACCTGTTAGCGGCCTGCACAGCTCGTGTTGTCATTGAGGACATTGTATATGCAATCGAATTTATTGTAATTTCGTCGTGCTTCCATGACGTTATCCTTGGCTGGGATTTTCTCTCCCGCCACAATGCCGTCCTTCATTGCTCACGGGCTGAACTCGAACTGTCGCCACTCTCAGATTTGACGCTCGCCGACAATGCTTCACTTCCGAACAAACTACTCGTCAGACACGACACCACCGTTCATCCCAACTCGTCAGTGGTTGTCTCCATGTACTGCAGCAGCCTCTCCGACGCCGTCGCACTACTTTCTCCGTTTGGCCGCTTTTCCACTCGAAAAGGTCTACTGCTACCTTTTACGATGGTGAACATCACACAGGGCTTGAGTGCTATATTTATTTGTAACCCGTTCCCAGTACCCTGTGCTGCTACTCCGAGGAGAATGTCTGGGCAGCGTCGAAGCTATCGAAGACGTACAAATTACAGACGTTCCCGAAGACACATACTGTGCCCGTTACAGTACGCTCGGATCGATTTCTACGGCTGACCCATTGCCCATAGATGTGTTCGATTCTTCTATTGCCGATGACCTTACACCGGGCCAGCGATCACAGCTTCTGTGCATCTTACAAGAATTTCGTACTTCTTTCAACGTCGGGCAACCTTGTCTGGGCCGGACATCTACTGTTACGCACTACATCGATACTGCCTCCGAATCGCCATTGCGGCAACGCCCATATCGTGTATCGGCTCCTGAACGTCGCGTGATTAATGAACAAGTGGCCGATATGCTCCGCCGCGATGTGATCCGACCTTCCGGCAGTCCATGGGCATCTCCCGTCATCTTGTTACGAAGAAAGACGGTTCTGTACGGTTCTGTGTGGCCTATCGGCGCCTCAACAAGATTATCGTTTACCCGATTCCGCAAATCGACGATGCTATTGACAGCCTACAAGCACCTGAATTTTTTTCATCTCTCGATCGGCGCTCAAAGCATTGGCAAGTACCTATGGCAGATGACGATCTACCGAAGACAGCCTTTGTCACGCCCGACGGCTCATACCAATTTAACGTCATGCCGTTTGGATTTTGTAATGCGCCAGTAACTTTTGAGCGCATGATGGATACCGTTCTGCGCGGCTTGAAATGGCACACGTGTTTGTGCTATCTTGATGACGTCATTGTTTTCGCTCCGGACTTCTGCATCCACCTTCCACGCCTCCGGTGTGTTTTGACATGTTTGAGAAACGCCGGCCTACAACTCAATTCAAAGAAATGCCGATTTGCAGCGTGGCAGCTGACGATTCTGGGTTACGCCGTTTCCAAGGATGGAATTCTCCCTAATCCAGCCAAGCTTCGTGCCGTCGCCGAATTCCCTAAGCATACGTGCATCAAAGAACTGCGAAGTTTCGTACGTTTGTGTTCCTACTTCCGACGCTACATTCGCAATTTCGCCGCCATCGTATCACCTCTGACGAAGCCCCTTGGAAGCAACGGACCCCTTCATTCGTGGTCGTCAGAGTGCGAGGAAGCGTTCGCAAATCTCCGTCGTTTGCTGACGACTCCCCCAATTTTGCGCCACTACGACCCGACAGCCCCTACAGAGGTGAACACAGATGCCAGCGGTGTTGGTCTCGGCGTTGACCTTGCGCAACGCAAACCTGGCTTTCCTGAATATGTCGTGGCTATGCCAGTCGCACCCTTACGAAAGCCGAGACCAAATACTCTGTTACGGAAAAACAATGCCTGGCGATAATCTGGGCTCTTACTAAGTTCCGACCTTATTTGTATGGCCGCCCATTTGATGTCGGCACGCACCACCGTACACTATGTTGGCTGTCAGCGCTGAAGGATCGTTCAGGTCGTCTTGCCCGCTGGGCGCTTCACCTGCAGGACTAAGATATCCGCGTGCTGTACCGCAACGGACGCCAACATTCTGACGCCGACGCCCTATCACGCTCTCTCTTGTCTGACGATAATACCTGCTGCTCACTATCCCAGCTCGCTGTTTCTTCAATCGACCTTGAGACTATCGCTTCGGAGCAGCGCAAGGACCCGTGGATTACCTCGATTATAGATTTGCTTGCTGACCCACCACCACGGTCAACCACTCGTACGTTTCTTCGTCAGGCTCGCCATTTCATGGTGCGCGACAACCTGCTTCACCGACGCAGTTATACCGCAGACGGTAAATACTGCAAACGGTATAGTTCCCCTCAGTCTGAAGCTCCGTAATGTGCGCATCCTTTCACGCCGACTCCAGCTCAACATCAAAAAGTGTCGCTTCGCCACCAGACAGCTCGTCATCCTTGGCCACGTTCTTTCAAAAAATGGTGTTCTTCCAGATCCTACCAAACCTTAAGCAGCCGCCGAATTCGCACGACCGAGGACCACAAAAGAACTCCGTAGCTATTTTCGTCTTTTCATCCGAAACTTCGCCACCATACTAGCGCCTTTGATGCAGCTTCTCGCGGGTAACCACGACCTCTCGGCCTGGTCGCCACTTTGCGATGCCGCATTCACGACGCTGCATCGTCATCTATCTTCATCCCCAATTATTCGTCATTTCGATCATAGTGCACCGACAGAAATACACACGGATGCTAGTGGTATCGGCATTAGCGCTGTTCTTGCGCAACGAAAGACTGGCTTCGATGAATACGTCGTTGCCTACGCCAGCCGCGCACTGACGAAAGCGTCACAGAAAAAGAATGCTTGGTTATCATTTGGGCCATCACTAAATTTTGCCATTGCCTCTACGGCCGACCATTCGACGAATAACGGACCATTATGCCCACGCTGGCGGTCGTTCTTTACCTTCAGGTCGCCTCGCTCGGTGGGCGCTCCGCTTCTAAGAGTACGACATTCGAGTGCTGTACTGCTATGGCCGTAAACAATGGGAGGCGGATGCCCTGTCCCACTTGCCTGTGTCAGGCGAGCCCAGTTATTCGAAGGCACCAATATTCGAGTCCTCCCTTACCGCCACGGACAAGCTTTCGGAGCAGCAGACAGTTCGATGGATTGTCTCTATGCTTGCTTTTCTGTCCCACTCATCAGCACCTTCTCCTGACCGTGCATTGCGTCGCCAAGCACACCATTTCGCTGTTCGTGACGGACTCCTATACCGCCGTAACTACCTCTCGGATGGCCGCAAATGGTTACTCGTGGTCCCACGGAATCTACGTTTGAGAATATGTGTAGCGTTCCACGATGACCCGCAATGCGTGCACGCAGGAGTAGTAAAAACATACGAGTGCCTGCCACTCCATTATTACTGGCGCGGAATGTACCGATTCGTCCGCCGATATGTCACTCCTGCCTCGCTTGCCAACGCCGCAAGAATACCCCTCGTCCCTCAGCTGCTCCATTGCAACCATTTCCTTGCCCAGTACGCGCCTTTGACCGCGTCGGGGTTGATCTTTACGAGCCCCTGCCGAGTACTTGAGACGGCAACCGCTGGGTGATTGTGGCGATAGACAATCTCACGTGCTACGCGGAAACGTCGCCTCTGCCCAGAGCATCTGCGCGTGATGTTGCATGGTTCCTTCTGCGTAACATCATATTTCGCCATGGATCCCCCAGAGAATTGCTGAGCGACAGAGGCCGTGTCTTTCCCTCTGACATTATAGAAGCCCTACTCAAGGAATGCCCCGTAATTCACCGTACCAATACTGCATTCCACTCGCAGACTAATGGGACGACTGGGCGCTTTAACCGTACTCCTGGCGACATGTTATTCATGTACGTCGCATCTGACCGGAACAATTCGGACCGCGTTCCACCCTTCGTGACGTATGCTTATAATACCGCCACTACAGACCACTACAGGATTTTCCCCGTTCTTCTTTACGGATGCGAGCCTTCCTGCACAATCGATACCATCCTCCCGTATCGCCCTGGCACAACGGCATCTACTGCCCTGTCCGAAGCTGCTGCACATGCGGAAGAGTGCCGACAGCTCTCCCTGACATTTAATTCGGAAGACCAGCTAGCGACAGAAGCACCGTCAGGATATTCCCGTCTCTCCGGCGTCCAATGCCCCTCACTCACTGGTCTGGCTTTGGGTTCCCACCCAAAAGTTGGTCCGCCACCAGGCCTTGAACTTTCACCCAAACTAGTTTCGCAGTACCAGGGTCCCTACCGTGTGGTCAATCAAACGTCTCCTGTGAACTACATGGCAGAACCCATTTAGCCACCTTCGGATAAGCGCCAACGAGGGCGTGAAATTGTGCACGTTCAGCGGCTAAAGCCTTACTTCGACCCACCTGCGCAATCCCGCCCGTAGGTCGCCTGCACGGCTCCTCTTCTCCGGGGAGATAATTGTACTGAAGAACGAGCAGTATGCACTGCTTCGAGAAAGACGACGAGTTGGTCGAAGCCTTGTGCCTGTGTTGCCTGCCTGAGCTGTGTAACCTCTCGCTCCGGTCCTCTACTCGCTGAGGGCTGCATTAATTAAACCAGAACGCCTCTTTACAATATATATATATATATATATATATATATATATATATATCCCAACACTTCTACCAGAATATAATATGAATACTGGACAAGAGAACAGCAGGCAGCGTGTCTCAATCAGAGCAGCTCAGGCAATCTCGAGCTCCCGCCTCCCGGACGACTGGCGATGTGGCTGCAGCGCCGGTCATTCCCCTTCACTACAATATATATATACATACATATATATATATATATATTGTAATGAAGAAAAAGACGCACCTAGGCTCGGGCGCTCGGACTGCGGGTGCGCACAGAGGGAAGACGACGAGGCAGAGAATAGAACAGCCGGCCCAGGAACGGGTGCTGTCTCTGTGTCTCCGTTATTGCATTACAATGGCGCAGCCGACTACAACGGACCTGACTTAAGGCGTTCCGGCCTTAAGTGTTTCCTCGCACAGTTCTTCAGAGTGCCCGGTCCCTCCTGCGCAGGAACGCCGTACACGCTTCCTCAGCTATGGAGCCGGCCACCCTACCACCGTCGCAAGCACCCACCGCACCATCCGGGGACAGCGTCCAAAACTCCTCGTTGGCTCTTGGACAGGACCCTACCGGTGATCTCGTCCAAGCCATTGCCAAGCTGAATCACCAGCTCACGCTTTTGACGAACACCTTCGCATCCGTCGGTGGTTGCGCCGTTGCACGTCACACTGAGACAGCGCTTCGGGCCCACCGTCTTGGACCTGTCCTGCCTGGGAACGCCGTACACGCTTCCCTTGGTGAGAATATCATCGTGAGCACTACTTCGACTCCTCAGCCACCCAGGTATGCCGTCCATGCTACCTTGGTGGTAGAACCGGCTGCCGCGACTACCACAACGACCGCACTGTCCGTGGACACCGGCACTGGTTCCTCGGGCAGCTGGACAAGTAGCCTGGCTGATTTGAGCCGCTACGACTTCCAGCAGCCGGCTTACGTAAAAATACCGCCTTTTCGCGGCTTTGAAGATGACGTCACCCTTTGGGTTCACACCATCAATGCCTTGGGTGATCGTCATGCCTGGCCAGACCACACAATATGGCTGGTTGCCGCAAAACGACTCTGCGGTGCCGCCAAGGCATGGGACAACTACTCAGGCATTAAACTTGGGCCGTGGCCCGAATGGAGTGCAGCTCTGATCGCTGCTTTCGGCCCGCACACGTCGAGCCCGGCCAGCAGTGCTCTACGGCCGGAGCTCATGAGGAGCACCACCTTGACGCGGCAGTAGTTCCCTGCAGCGCCTCGCCATGCAGGCCCGCCGGCTCCCCGAGTGTCGTCCTTGGCCCCATCGCAGACGGTGGGAAGCGCACGGCGACGACCGCTCCCGCTGCGAGTCACCACCGAGCGGCAGATCACAAACCGGCGTCATCGGCTGCACTACTACCTATAAGCACGCAGCAGAGCACCGCTGCTACTTCGACTTGGCATTCTTCTGGCACCCGGGACTCAGTACCAGGGAGGGTTTTGGCAGATTGCCTCGGCACCTGCCCCGCTGTAGAGCCAGGATGCGAGCCAGTTTTCCCACCACGGGTCTCGGACTCTGCGTCTACCACTTCCGACGCTTTACCATTCCTTCGAGAGACCGATACCACTTTCGGTCCGCAGCCGTCAGCGAAACGGTTCCGAAACACATCAACGCAGGGGTGCATGGAGGCGCCGACGCTGTCACTCCAGCAACCCGACCTATCCACGGATCGTGGCAGAGAGATGCTTCCTGACTCCTCGGAGCCACATCGTTGTATGTCCACGGAGTCGTTCGCCGACTTTGCTGCCGTTCACAGTGCACTGAGAGAGGCCTCGCTGAAGGTAATCATCAGCAGAGAGCTGCCCGCACGCGAAAGACGCGTAGCACGCGCAAGACACCGAAAGAGGCGCGCAAAAGACCAGTCGCGCAATGCTCGCGGTTTTTTGTCAAGCGCGGCTGATTCGCGCGCAACTACGTGCCTCGTTCATTTTGTGGCAACGTTGCGAAGAAGTACGCGACGACTGAGCAGAGCGGCTGCACATTGTGCACGATCTCTTGCCCTACGTGGTGTCCAATTGCGACGGGATATACGTCAACGAGACATGCGACCCGATCGTAACACGCAGTGCCGACCCCCAGAGACGCTGGTTGCGCGCAGGACGGCTTTCCCTGGTTTCCACAATCAGCGTGTCCTCACAACCACCTGAGCTATCTTCGGCAGCGTGGCCGAGTGTAATGAAGAAAAAGACGCACCTAGGCTCGGGCGCTCGGACTGCGGGTGCGCACAGAGGGAAGACGACGAGGCAGAGAATAGAACAGCCGGCCCAGGAACGGGTGCTGTCTCTGTGTCTCCGTTATTGCATGACAATATATATATATATATATATATATTCTGGCAATATGGCGTTCAGTGTGGCACGCGGCGGACGAGCGTAGAGCAAGCACAAAGAAAGGGCTGTAGCCAGTAGTGGCTACAGTAGTATGGTCCGATGCGACGTACATGGACAACATGTTCACCAGTGTGCGGTTGGTGCGCTCAGTCAGCCGATTTGTTTCCGCGTGATACGGTGTCGAGTGCCGAAAGCTGGAAGCGCACAGTCGACGGAGCTCTTCTACTGTATCTGCAATAATCTGGCGGCTGCGGTCGCGGATGATGACTCGTGGAGGGCAGTGTCCGAGAGGGATCGAGTGCAGCAGAAAGAAGGAAACCTGGCTGGCGGTGGCAGATGGCCGGCCCAAACGATGATCCAACGGTTGCCTTTCGATGAGCGAGGAAAAGGACCCATGGGGTCAATTCCAACTTTCTCGAAAGGAGAGCTCGGATGCGTCAGTGGTTGTAGCAGGTTGGCTGGCGTCGTAGTGGCGTGTTTGTCGGGCTGACATTGAGTGCAACTGGCCACATACATTTTTGTCGACCGACGCATTCGGGGCCAGTAAAACCACGTTTGGCCAAGATGCAGCGTACGCGCTGCTCCTAGATGTCCGGAAGTAGGATCGTCGTGCATGGCCACCAGAATATATACAGGGTGCCTCAGCTGTCACACAACACGATTTTAAATTTTTTAAAAAGATGAACGGCGTTACGCGAAGCAAACGTAGTGCACATTGTTTCCAGTACAGTGGAGTGGCCGCCAGTATTTTTTTTTTCATTACTGAGATTTATTAGCTAATTGTAAATAATTACCCAACTCGAGAAGTAGTGTCCTAATTATCAAAGTATCAATGAGAAAATTGTAGAGCAACATGAAAAACTCCCGATACAGCTTTCTGTTGCTCAATATGTGGTACATAAATGTGTTTTTCCGAGCGTCCAAGAAGCCCGCGAATACACGCAAAATGCCTCGAGGGGACCTTCGCGCGGAAATTCTGCGTGTATTCGCGTGCTTCTTTCGCACTCGGAAAAACACATTTATGTACCCCATATTGTGAGCAACAGAAAGCTGTATCGGGAGTTTTTCATGTTGCTCTACAATTTTCTCATTGATACTTTGATAATTAGGAAAGTACTTATTCAGTTAGTTAATCAATTACCCTTCGCTAATTAAATCTCAGTAACGAAAAAAAATACTGGCGGCTACCCCACTGCACTGGAAACAATGCGCACTAGGTTTGCTTCGCGTAACGCCGTTCATCTTTTTTAAATCGTGCTGCGTGATAGCTGGGACACCCTGTATATTGGCCCTATGTATATGTTCAATATGCGACTTGTTACATAGAAAGACATGGTACAAAGAAGGATTATCGAGTAGTGAAATTTCAGCATTTATCTCAACTGATTTTAGAGTAGAATTTTAGCAGCAGAAGTAATTATTTTTATTAAATTATGGCTTATTCGCGAATTAATTTGGAATAACAACGTACTGGAAACTAATATCACATCCCTGTTTTGTGTTTAGGGTTTAACTGTACCTCCAGTAGAAGTAAGTAGACATTTGCCTTTAAATTTTGTATGCATGGTGTATGTTTCAGTGTTATTAATTTAGCATTCTTTGTAATGCGCTGGTGTGGCACGATTGTGGTGTGCCGCAATGTACCTTTACACTACACTTTCTACTAAGAATGATCTTTTAATCTCTCACCGCTTGCACCATCGTTTACGATCAAAAAGCATAACCTGAGATAAGGAACACAATGTAGGAACATAGACGAGGAGGAAGTTTCGTATGCGACTAACTGTCTTTTGAAGGCAGGGTCAAAGAACACAGGCCGGTGCAAGATATCCAACTGTGGCGGTGTCACACATGTGACGTACAGCAAGGGGAGAACTAGCGTAGCTTGCACTGCAGGCGCAGTGCTAAAGAGACAGCGGAGCTGAAGGGTACCTAGCTAGTCTTGGCTTTGGGCTAGGCTAAGCACTACCAATTCCTCCCCAGCATTTCCAGAATTTATTTATTGTTGATCGATTATTGATTAGCTATTGATTGGCTATCGATTGGCTATCGTAAGGTATTGCCCACGTATTTGGGCTAGGCTAAGCACTACCAATTTATCCCCAGAATTTTCCGGTATTTATTGATTATTGATCGATTAGCTATTGATTGGCTATCGATCACTGACTAAGCTTAAGTAGTCCCAAGCATGCTTACTAGGCTTAGCTAGGCTCAGCTTCTCTAGTTCACAGGGGTGTGTGCTATTGTGCTTGGACCCTTTCTGCACTACCGCCAGGATCGCGCCACGTTTTTGTGGACTACTAACGGAATAACGACCGGCTTGATTGATTGAAAAACCGTATTGAATAAATAGAAAAGGCAAGGGAGCGGGAAGGGTGGGTATCTAGTCCAGGACTCCAGTGGCCGTTGCCGTACGCTCAGCATTGCATAAGAGGCCCTTCTGGATCTCCAAATCAGCTCGAGCGAGGACGGCCTCCCAAGGCTCCCGAGTGAGGTCAGTATCAGGGGAGAGGTTATGTTCGGTGGCCTTTATACAGGGTGTTCTAGCTATCACGCAGCACGATTTAAAAAAAGAGCAACGGAGTTACGCGAAGCACACCTAGTGCATAGTGTTCCCAGTACACTAGAGTAGCCACTAATGATTTTTTTCGTTGTAATTTGAGGTTTCATTATGTAATTGTAATGAATTATCTAACTCGAGAAGTACTTTCCTAATTATTAAATAGTCAATTAGGCGTCTGTAAGCGACCGCGTAGTGCATATAACTGCGGTATTTTCAGCGCCGTACTAATTGCGTACTCATTTTTTTCCAAGTGATAAAGAAACCCCGCGAAATATAAAAAAATACCACGTGACGACGCTCCCACCCGCATCATAAAACAGCGGCCTCATGTAAGCTGATTAAAAGCAACGGCTTTTGCCTGTCGCACCGCCCAAGAGACAACGCACCACCTTGACAATGGATCCACAACAGCAAGTTTCGCGGCATAGCAGCGATTTTTTCCTGTCAATTATAGGTCACGCTTCTTATCCGTCTCTCACGGTTGAGTGAACCACTTGATAAAAATGGTCCTTGATAACGCGGTCGAAGCCATGCTCTGATCACTGACGAAACTCAATAAGCAATGAAATAAACTGAATATTTCAAAATACCAGTTCTGCTCGCACCGCATCGAGGAAGTGCATGCGCAGCTATACCTCGCGCCAGAAGCTTGCTTCGGACCAAAGCCAAATTAATGTGAGAGCGTTATTTTTTATGAGTACGTGCTTCGAAAACAGGCTCATGGCAAAAATAAAAGTAATATAAACACACTAGGAAGTGACCCACGTGTAAAGAATAGACAAAACCGATGTGTTCAATTAAGTAATGTTACTGCCTAAAGTTCCGATTTGGCAATCGGGACGTGAGCGAAAAAAAAATGTCCTATTTCAGAGTTGCTTTATTATCGGTGCATTGTAAGTGCCATTCAACACCAGCTACCGCTTATAGTATGTGTTCGCATAGGTCCCCTTCTGCAGCCAAGCCGTACTGAGCCCGCTTCATCACATCTTCAGTGGCTTTTTTGATGAGCAAGGGTGGGATTCTGCTGCATAAATCCTTGCCTTGAGCTCATCTGGCGTCTTCGTCTCGGTCACGTAAAACACGATCTTTTACGTAACGCCACAGAAAGAAATCGAGTGGAGAGAGATCAGGTGACCTAGCCGGCCAATGGACAGGCCCGTTCCTTCCAATCCATTGTGTGTGAAAAGTCGCATTAAGCCAGTTTCGTTCTCAGCTGCAGCTGTGGGCTGGCGCCCCATCTTGCTGATACCACACAAGTGGAAGGCGTGACAACGGGACTTCACTGCAAAACCCATCCACCGTTCCTTCAACGTAACGCTGTACAGTCAGTGTTTGATCAAAGATGGGACTAATTATCGCACCGTTGTAAATTCCACTCCACACATTGAACGACCACTGGTACTGGTACCGAGTGCGCGTTACCCAGTGTGGATTGGCGTCACTCCAATAGTGTGCATTATACAGATTTACCTGGCCATTTCTGCAAGAATTGGCTTCATCTGTCCAGATGACATTGCTAAAAAGTTCGGTGATTCTACGGATTTTGTGAGGATCCATTTCGAAACATCTAGACGAATCTGCAGTTCCCTCAATTCCAAGCATTGGTGCAGGTTAACGTGGTATGGGTGAAAAGTCGAGTCATTTAAAATCTTCCAAACTGACGACTTGAAAATTGGTGCCTGGGCGGCCACGTCTCGCACGCTAGCTTGAGGGTTTGAGGCCATAAATGCCAGAACATCCGCGCGTATGTTAGGACTCAAAGATGAAGTCTTCTGCCGCTGTTTTTCGCAGGTTTTCAGAATTTCTGATGATTGTCGATGCGTTGGGTCTACCGCCACACTTCCATGACCGATAAATCTTTGCGGCCTTTCTTGTGTTGCCATTTGCAGCTTCCAAGGCAAGCATCATGTTCGCCTTCTGTTCATTAGAATAAGACATTGCGACTG
>NC_051160.1:147338175-147376100 GCF_013339745.2 Dermacentor silvarum
CTGCCAGGTTTGTCTTTTCTTGCTACAATCGAACGCAATCAGTTACAGAGTTACTTGATAGCGCTAACCTTCCCACACTTGCTGAGCGCAGAAGTGTCGTTAGATTAAATTTATGTTCCAATTACAAACGCGAAGCCTAAACGTGGATCCCAGCCTGTACTTGTGACCTCCTGACAGAATATCACCAAGGATTAATCACAGCCATGCTTTCATGCCTTATTCCTCCAGAGTTGATGTCTTTAAGCATTCTTTTTGGTTAAAAGAATTGTTGACTGGAACAAACTTAATTCCGAGGTTTTTGAAAATGTTGACTCTGTCGTTTCCTTTTTAAGAAATTTGGAAATGTTGTTTTACTAACCGTAACTGTGTATATATATATATATATATAATAAGTCAGCTGCCCACTACAGGCACAAGATCGCTAGAGAGAAGACGACGAAGGGCGCAGGTGTGCGCGCGTTCTCCTGAGTGTCGGCCCTCATTAGAGAAGGCTGTTCTGTTTCGGCAAGTTCGTATTAATTATCTTCGTGTCAATATATATATATATATATGTATATATATATATATAAGCATTGTATGCAATTGCTATGCTAACAGATAATCATTGATGAATTATTTTTGCAGAGGCAACTGTTTTGTTATAAGATTGTATTTCGCACCCTGTAACAGCCCGAAAAGGACTCACAGCACGGACAAATAAATCAATACCAACAAGGCCACAAAATCTGCCGGGGCAATTCAGATATTAGCAGTGTAATGGGTAACCGACGATGCAGGCGCAGGCGTACACAAGCGGTCGTCCCCGAGAGGCACGGTCAAAAGCTAGATGTGGCGACCAGTGCAGAACTCCGTTGCGAAAGAAACGTGTAGCACAGCGCCTCCACTAATGTTACTGACATGATACCATTTGCGGGATGTGATTACGAAGGTACGGAATGTTGACAGAGCCCAGCTAGGCTGTGTTAAATGTGCGTCGCCTTTATTTTACACTCACGCGCGCAGGACCGCCAAGTCGAAGGTGAATGGCGATCTTGATGATTATGTATATGTAAAAACTGTAAAGTGAATTGGCACTCGCACAAGTAAATAAACAGGACAATATTAGCGTGTGTGTATGTAATGACCTAGACTGAAGCAAAATGATTTGATTATTTAGGTTAAACGTCCCAAAGCGTCCCAAAACGTCCCTGGGGCTATAAGGTACGCTGAAGTAGAGGTCGCATGAATATTTTCATCGAGTGGGGTGTAATAATGTTCACCACAAAACACGGTAAACTTGAAAGAAAAAGCCCATTGTACAATGAAGGGTTTCCGCGTATTCTGGACTTCCGCGTAAGTTGACCTTTCATTTGCTAGTCGTAATAAGAGGTAACCTTTTCTTGGCGAGGGAGGTTAATGGCTTTCTATTACTTCTGCTTTCTAGTTGAATGCGTTTTACAGGTTTATTTTCAACTGTTGCTTCTTGCTTGCTTCTTTCTAGATACGACATGGCCTTACCTGTGCACTGGTATGTACTCGTTTTCAAATATTGAGGCATCGAGCTGATTGTTTCACAATAATTGTCAAAGATAATCCACGTTTCAATGCCATTGATTTACCAATCTCTTTGTAGTGGGCACCATATCTGAGTCATATTATCTTCATCAAAGGTTCTCGGCTAAACATGGCCATCAAAATCTCCCATCACGTTCATCTGTTTTTGAGCAGCTAAGAAGCTTTAGGGTGAAAAAATACATAAAACTAATGGTAGCTCTAAGATACCACTAGATCCCACTAACAAAATAAATAAGATATGACGATCGAACACGATATTTCTTTATGTCCGCCAATATATAAAAAGAAAAATCTTAGGAATTGCCCTTTCATTAGATCTACATGGACTGAACTAGTTCAAGTCTATTGGTACTGCGCGCGGGATAAGTGTGGACCAATGGCGCCTTCATGCGGTGGTGCCGCAAATGTAATGGCGTGTGATGTCCGGGCGCGGCGCAGCAGGTACAGCCGCTAGCTCCATTGGTTGAATATGTTCCGTCGTTTCTTCAGTTTTGCGTTGCTGAAATACCACGGGGAACCAAATCCGAACAAACACGCTCCGTTTTTGGGTGCAGATGCAGTTACTCAAGCATAACTGAAGGTGGTGAAGCCATTCAGTTTCACCGATTTTCATCGCGGCCTCACCATATCGAACGGCGAAAAGGCAATCTCAGCAGTCCGTAGGCAAAGGTAGTACATTTCCGACGCCTTTTTCTCTTTCTCGAGTTGTTCTAACATAAATAAAGGAGCCGTTCATTCGCACAAACTTCGGGATAACAAAAGAAGGGAAGCGCTATCGAGGACGGCATAAAACTGGGTGGGGTGTTGAAGTTAGGAAATTTGCAGGCGCAAGTTGGAATCAGCTAGCGCAAGACAGGGGTAATTGGGTATCGCAGGGAGAGGCCTTCGTCCTCCAGTGGACATAAATATAGGCTGATGATGACAATGATGATGAAATTGTTTTTATTGCGAAAGTAATTATAAGGACACTCCAAGCGCATTTTTGACGTCGCCGCCACCGTGATGTTTCGTATAAAATAAAAGACCAATAACACCGTCGCCGCGAGCCGCTTGCTGCGTGTGCGAGAGAAAGCGTGCGAGGGGTGCCGAGTAGAGCACTGCACGGGCCGATTTTTGCGGCCCGGGCCCGGCCCGGGCCCGTTTTCATATTGGGCGGCCCGCCCGAGCCCGATCAAAACTTCTATGGCGAGACCCGGGCCCGGCCCGGGCCCGGAAATAATCTACGTTACCCGCCCGGCCCTTCCCGCCAACCCTTTACCTTAAGCCCGAGCCCGGCCCGAGCCCGACTCGAAACCGGCGCGAGACCGAAAAATGCATGTTTTTCAGAGTTGAGAAGCCCGAGAATAACTCGCAGAAAGCCCGAGCCCGGCCCGGGCCCGCGTCAAAAAACCCGAGCCTGGCCCGGGCCCGGGTCAAAAAGCACACGCCGTGCCCGAGCCCGGCCCGAGCCCATGAAAAAACTCCTCTACCCGGCCCGACCCGGACCACGGGCCGGGCCGGGCCCGGGCTTTCGGGTAAGCCCGAGCCCGTGCAGTGCTCTAGTGCCGAGTATTGTGGCTCAATCTCGCGCGCGCAATATAAAGGAAAGCATGAGAGGAAGCGCGCCGTCTTTCATCGTGCCCAAGGCGCGGTGGCACGGGATGGATTGGGGTGGCTCTATCTCGAAAGCTAACTGCTTTGGGGCCAGCGTCTATAGTCCAACTCATAAGTTGGTTGCAGCAATCCAAAAGCTGGCTGGATTTCAACCAATCAGGAAGGCGAGCTCCTCCGCGTTGCGTTATTGCACACTCACTTTCAGCCGTGGCCCAATCTGTTGAAGGCCCGTACCGCAAGATGGTGTGAGTCTCAGCGGACGCAAGTTGTAATCCGGATAGGTCGAGCTCAAAATTTGTTAGGCCTTCTTTTTTTTACTTTATTTTCTCGCTGCCTAACGCCAAACACAGCGCACCGCACTGTTTAGTGGTACTTTTGTTCATTTGCGTTCTGTAGCGTGCTTACCGGGTGACCTCGACCTACGATTGCTCCTCACGGAAGCCGGTAAAACATGTAAAGGTTGCCCCTTTCTTCTAAGGTCGGTAGTGTTTTTATAGGTAATATGTCGTTTACAAGATACGCAATGACGTCACGCTTCATGCCTGCTAGAGGTCACGCCAAAGTTGTTATGAGAATGATTGTACCACGAGAAGACCATGAAGTAGTCAGCACTTAAGAACGCTCCTGTCTTCTGCTATCCTCGTTTTTTATAAAAACCCGGTCGGTATACCGGCAGGTCTGTGGATTCGATTTTTCTCCACCATCTGTTCCATAAATCCGACACGAACGCGACGAAAAATTGCTACCGATGATCACAGAAGTGTCCATCAAGACGACTTGATGCCTGAAGCCCTAACCCTCGATTATGAAAACACAGATAGGTGAAGAAGACATCTGCTCGCATAGGAGCATGGGAGAGATGTGCGATGTTCCATAGCACAGGGACAGGAGTAAGGCAAGTATGTGGCAGAGTCACGGGAACGAGAAACACGACATCGAAGCACGAAGCCCACGTGGTGCGCAGCTATTACAGCTTCAAATGGCGCCACGGTGGCGAGGCGTCTGGAAAGAAAATAATTTGAAACGATGCAAGCGCAGGTACTCAAAGAAGTCAGATATGCGGTGTTCTTAGAGCAGATATAAAGTATTTATCAAAATGGGACCAAAGCCGGCACTACACTGTGTGGAGAAAGGGTGAAAAAGAAATTCCGGGTAGAGCAGTAGCGACATCACTCCTGAGCAATGTGCGCCACGGGAAATGAATGTATGCTGGCCCAGAAACGCAAAGTAGGATGACGATGCTGGCCGTCAACGGAGAACGAAGGTTGTTGTTGCCATTGTTTGGGGACGCCAGAACGTATGTATCTAAAACGAGTATTCTTCAAATCACTCCGCGCAAGTTTTGGAGTGTTAATGGCACTAAAACAAACATTATACATTTATCTTACCCTGATGGCACCAGTATTCCACGTAATCAATGTTGCAGTGTCTTGAATGAGGCGTTTGTTTCTTCCCTCAATGCTAATATCATCGCCAATTTACCGAGTGCACCAAGTTAAAAGTTCCCGGTAATGGATCCCATAATAATTGACTGCGTTAGTATTAACCGGGTAATCCATAATCTGCAGATTTCGTCTGTCAGTGGGCCTAAAAGTATTATTTCAAAAATATTAAAATGCACTGAAGTGTATTCATCTGTTATTCTTTCAAAAAGTTTTCCTCAGTCGTTGCAGTGTTCTTCGCTCCCGCGTGACTGGAAGAAAGGAAAGGTGGTTCCAGTGCCGAAGTCAGGCAATGCGCTTGCTCCCGAGAACTACCGTCCCATTACCTTGACAAGCATCCTTTTGGAACATATCATTTACTCTTACCTTGTTGACTTTCTGGAGAACAATTCATTCTTTCATTCCAGTCAACATGGCTTCAGAAAAATGCACTCGCGCGAAACCCAACTAGCTTACTTTACTAATGATATTGTTACGGGGAGATTTACAGAAAAGGGGGTTTATTTGCACTATGTACAATGAGACTAAATGTTGGCCATCAACAACAAAGATGGCGAACCACATTTCACCTCTTCCTCGTCTCGTCGGCTCTATGCTTCAGCATCTTAGTCCGCCGGATTACTGGCTCATAACACTACCCTCCGGTGGCGAAAGCACCGACTCGGTGCAGGTGAACGAAGGGTACATGAAAAAAAAAATAAAACTAGCACACAAGGTATCAAGGGGTGTCCGGGGCACGATAGGGCTTTAGACGGACAACGTGTACAATGTCCTTGCGGAGAGGAGCAGAGGATGATGAAGGCAGCAGTGGAGCGATTTCATAAGTGACATCAGTCACTTGGCGGCACACGCGACATGTACCGGTGTACTGGAAGAGCAGTTTTTCGGATAAGCCAACGCGTCGTGCTGGGGACCACAGGAGAACGAGCGATCCAGGGACAAAGTGGGTGGTCCTGTGGTGGCTGTTGTAGCGAGACTGCTGGTGGATTTGGGACTCAGAAAATCGAGTGCGAGCAACTTGACGTGCATGGTCGGCACGTGCAATACTCTCTTGAGCATATTCAGTGGGTGGGCACACAGAAGAAGGCACCAGGGTGTCCATGGGCAATGTAGGGTTTCGACCGTATAAGAGGAAAAACGGCGAATAACCAGCGGTCTCATGCCTTGAAGTGTTGTACGCGAATGTCACAAAGGGTAGTGCAACGTCCCAGTCGTGGTGGTCGGCAGACACATACATGGTCAACATGTCGGTAAGGGTGCGGTTCAGGCGTTCTGTCAAGCCATTTGTCTGTGGATGGTAGGTTGTAGTCAGTTTATGTTGCGTCGCGCAGGATCTTAGAATGTCATCGATCACCCTGGACAGGAGCTGTCTGCAGCGGTCAGTGAGCAGTTGCCGAGGAGCTCCGTGCTGGAGTATGACGTTATGCAGCAAGAAGTCTGCAACGTCGGTGGCACAGCTAGTGGGAAGTGCACGCGTAATGGCAAACCACGTCGCATAATCTGTGGCAACGGCGACCCACTTGTTCCCAGAGGTGGATATAGGAAACGGACCAAGTAAATCGATGCCGATGCGGTGAAAAGGCTCGTAAGGAATGTCCAGAGGCTGAAGATGGCCTGCAGGCAGCAGAGTCAACTTTTTTCGGCGCTGACAAAGGTCGCATGAGCCCACGTAACGGCGCACTGAGCGGGACATCCCAGACCAATAGAAACGGCGGCGTGCGCGGTCGTATGTGCGTGACACGCCAATATGTCCCGCCGTTGGTGCGTCGTGAAGCTGCGCCTGGACAGTGGAACGGAGGTGAGCCGGGATGACTAACAACAGGTCAGGACCATCAGGGAGTAAACTGCGACGATATAACGTGTCGTTTTGGAGTACAAATAGGCGAAGGGAAGGATCAGGAGCGTCGGAGTGCAATTTTTCGATGATCTTGCGTAGAGACAGGTCCAGGCTTTGTTCGGCAGCGATGTTGATGAGTTGAGAGATGGAAAGAACACACGGGCTGGAGTCACTCAGGGCAGTGTCCGGTGGATCTACTGGGTATTTCGAGAGGAAGTCGGCATCCTGGTGCAAGCAGCCAGACTTGTAAACGACGGTATACGAGTATTCTTGAAGTCGCAGTGCCCATCGACCAAGGCGACTAGTGGGATCTTTGAGAGAAGACAGCCAGCATAGAGCATGGTGGTCAGTAATGACGGTGAAGGGTCGGCCATAGAGGTATGGGGGAACCTTGGCGATGGCCCAAGCTAGAGCGAGACACTCTCGCTCTGTGATCGAATAGTTCTGGTCAGCCGAGGAAAGAAGGCGACTGGCATAAGCAATAATGCAGTCCTGACCATGCTGACGTTGGGCTAGAACTGCGCCGACTCCATGGCCACTGGCGTCGGTACGAACTTCTGTGGGCGCAGATTCGTCGAAGTGAGCCAACACAGGTGGTGATGTCAGTATTCCAATCTGCTGTGAGAAGGCGGATGCTTGTGCAGGACCCCAAGAAAAAGTCGCGTCTTTCTTAAGCAGGCAGGTGAGGGGCCGTGCTAGTGCTGCAAAATCTTTCACAAACCGCCGAAAATAAGAACACAGGCCGAAAAACGAACGGACGTCCTGAGTAGGGCGAGGTGTCGGAAAGTTGGCAACGGCGCTAACTTTGGCAGCGTCAGGCCGTATACCTGTAGCATCGACAAGGTGGCCAAGTACAGTCATCTCGCGGTGTCCGAAGCGGCATTTGGCAGAGTTAAGTTGAAGACCTGCTTGCGAAGGATGCGCAGAATAGCCGAGAGTCTACTTAGATGAGTGGAGAACGTGGTGAGAAAATGACTACGTCATCGAGATAGCACAGGCAAGTAGACCACTTGAAACCACGAAGAAGGGAGTCCATCATTCTTTCGAATGTTGCGGGGGCATTGCACAAGCCAAATGGCAGAACTTTGAACTGGTAGAGCCCATCGGGTGTTATAAAGGCGGTCTTCTCCCTGTCTTTTTCGTCAACGGCGATTTGCCAATAGCCGGACCGAAGGTCTATAGAAGAAAAGTACTGTGCGCCATGCAAAGAGTCGAGGGCGTCGTCAATTCGCGGCAGCGGGTACACGTCCTTTTTAGTAGTCTTGTTTAGGTGGCGATAGTCGACGCAGAACCGCCAGGTGTTGTCTTTTTTTCTGACAAGCAACACAGGGGATGCCCAAGGACTCGGAGATGGTTCGATGAGGTCCTTTGTAAGCATTTTCTCGACTTCGGTTTGAATTACGCGCCGTTCAGTCGCAGACACTCTGTAAGGACGCCTATGGATGGGACTGGCGTTGCCGGTGTCAATGCGATGAATCACAACTTTTGTCTGGCTGAGATGGGGCGAAGCAAAATCGAAAACGTCGCTGTAAGCGGCCAGCAAGCGACGAAGGTCGTCAGACTGAGCAGCCGAAAGGTCGGGGGCGATCATGGCGTCAAAATGTGCATCAAATGAAGTACTAGTGTCAAGGCTTCCGGAAGACAGGGGCGCATCGATAGTAAGGGCCACAGGGTCGTGTGCGTCTAAAGGTGCTATGTGTCACAGCGTCATACCTTCGGGAAGAAACTGTGGAGTGCGTCCAAAGTTCAGAATAGGGATACATGCTGGGTTCACAGAAACAGTCACAACAGAGTGAGGGAGGGCTACCTGCCTTGTTAAAAGAGCGTCTAGGGAAGGAGAGATGACGTTGTCGCCGTCACAAATGGCGGAATCTGAGGTCAGTGTGACATACGTCGCGGCGGCTGGTCGAAGGCGAACAAACTCGGCGACACATAAACGCGGCTGTGACTCGGTGGGGAGATCGGGTACAGATGGAAGTTCCAACTGGAGAAGGCCAGAAGAGCAGTCGATGAGGGCAGAATGGGTACTCAGGAAGTCGTGGCCGAGGATGACTTCATGTGGACACTGCTGCACAACGGCCAATAGAACTGAGGTCTGGTGGCTGGCGAAGCTCACACGCGCAGTGCACATCCCAACGACGCAAGATGTACCGCCGTCGCCTACACGAACGACAGGCGACGCTGCGGGCGTCAGAACCTTGCGGAGACGACGAGAAAGGCGAGTGCTCATAACCGATAATTGCGCCCCCGTGTCTATGAGCGCCGAAACAGGCAAGCCGTCCACTTCTATGTCCAAAAGGTTTTGTCGGGTGGTCAGGGTCAACAGAGGATTTCCGGGTCAATTGGTCAATGCAGCATCACCTCCGGGAGCTGCACCGGTCAGTTTTCCGAAGAGGGACGGCGAGAGTATGGCGACGGTGAGCGACGGGCAATCGGTGAGCGAGAACGCCGGTTCTGTGGGGACGGCGAGCGGCGGTCGTACTGTGGAGGCGGAGCAGCAACATCACAGTGCCGCAGGTCATTGCGGGCATGAAAAGGCGAGGACCGGCTGTCTTCAGGGCGGTAAGCGTACGCGGGACGAGGAGACGAAATCTGACGATAGCGACAATGGCGGCAAATATGACCTACTCCATTGCAATTAAAGCATATTGACTTGTCGTCATGTGTGCGCCACTGGTTTGGGTCGCGGTGTCGGAGGTAGGTCGATTGTGGGCGTGGAGGTCGAAAGAAATTGCTGACCGTAGGGCTACTTACAGAACAGATCGGACGGATGCCTGCGTTCGCCAGCTCTTCGCGTACGACAGCTTGAATCAAAGATACTGCCGGGCGGGACTCGTCGTAAGAACGTATCAGGGGAACCGACGGAGACGCAGCCTCAATCTCGCGCCGGACAAGAAGCAGCAAGTTTTCGGCACCAGGCGGCTGGACGTCTTCACACGATGACCTAGCGGCGGTACTAGGGAGCCGAATGAATTGTTGTTAGACACGACGGCTCTTTGCTCCTTCAAAGCGTCGGCACTGTCTTATAACGTCGTCGACCGTCGAGCAGTCCTTGTATACGAGTAAAAAAAGGCGTCGTCTGCGATGCCTTTAAGAATGTGGCTGACCTTGTCAGCTCCGAGCATCTTGTCATCGACCCACCGACAGAGTGCTAATACATCTTGAATGTACACAACGCACGGTTCAGTAGATGTTTGGGCCCGGCACGAAAGTTCCTTCTTGGCGGCTCGCTGGCGGCCAAGTGGCTTCCCAAAGATTTCCTGCAGTTTTTGCTTGCAAGTGTCCCAACTGGTCAATTCCTCCTAGTGTGTTCGGAACCAAACACGGGCCGTTCCCTTGAGGTAATAAATGATGTTAGCCAGCATTATAGTCGGGTCCCAATGGTTGCTGTTACTGGCGCGTTCGTATTCGATTAGCCACTCTTCAACGTCCTTGTTGTCAGTGCCCGAGAAGGCGCCAGGGTCCCGGAGTTGAGTCAAGACAATCGGTGCTGTGGTAGCCGAAGCTGAAGCAGCGGGCCTCTCAGTCGACATGGCCGAAGGGCCCATGAGATTTCCGCTTCGAAGTTCCGTGATGTGCTGGTGATGTACCCCACACTTCCACCAAGATGTTACGGGGAGATTTACGGAAAAGGGGGTTTATTTACACTATGTACAATGAGACTAAATGTTGGCCATCAACAACAAAGATGGCGAAGCACAGTTTCACCTGTTCCTCGTCTCGTCGGCTCTATGCTTCAGCAGCTTCTTTGTCCGCCCGACAACTGGCTCATAACAATATTGTTACGGGAAGGAAGAAGCGTACTGGTTTTACAGATGGGTTTTAATGGCTGCGCAGAGAAGCGAAAACCCAGAATCTTCTTTGTCGTCTCCCAGGGCACCAACCATGTCCTCTTCTTTCCACCTTACGCACTGTGACATTACCCCCGTCAGAAGAAGCACCTGACTGGTGCGACTCACTGGTTCCAGAAAGGAATGGTTTGAGGCGGCTGACGTGGACGACGTCAGATAGAGGTGAAGGCACGGTAGCATCCAGTGGAGACACTTCATATGTGACAGGCGTCACCTGGCGGAGGATGCGATAAGGGCCGTAGTATCGCGAAAGGAGTTTCTCCGAAAGACCGACACGTCGAGATGGAGACCAAACTAGCACAAGAGCACCTGGTTCGTATTCGACATCGCGGTGGCGCTGATCGTAACGGCACTTCTGACGTGTCTGTGAAGCAGAGAGACGAAGACGGGCAATCTGGCGTGCCTGGGTCGCTGTGGTTATGACATCACGAGCGTACTCCGTCGGCGAGTCGAGTGTGGTCGAAAGAAGAGTCTCGAAAGGCAAGGTCGGTTCACGGCCATATAGAAGGTAAAAGGGCGAATAACCAGCTGTGTCGTGGCGCGAGGAATTGTACGCAAACGTGACAAATGGTAAAGCAGTGTCCCAGTCGCGATGATCGGAGGAAACATACATCGCGAGCATGTCAGTTATTGTGCGGTTCAGGCGTTCAGTAAGACCGTTAGTTTGAGGATGGTAGGCTGTAGTAAGCTTGTGTTTAGTAGCACAGGATCGAAGTAAGTCGTCGATGACTTTGGCAAGAAAGTATCGCCCGCGATCGGTGAGAAGTTGACGAGGTGCGCCGTGGTGTAAGATAACGTCGTGAAGCAAGAAGTCAGCGACGTCTGTAGCGCAACTGGTGGGAAGGGCTCTTGTAATGGCATAGCGGGTGGTATAGTCCGTAGCGACGGCAATCCACTTATTTCCGTCGTTTGATATAGGGAATGGTCCGAGAAGATCAACGCCAACGCGAAAAAAAGGGTCGGTCGGTATATCCAGAGGCTGCAGCAGACCAGCGGGATGTACAGCTGGTCGTTTTCGGCGTTGACACGACTCACACGCGGCGACATAGCGACGGACGGAGCGGTTGAGACGGGGCCAGAAAAATCGTCGCCGAATTCGGTCATAGGTCCGAGAGACGCCAAGGTGTCCAGCAGTGGGAACGTCGTGCAGTTGCTGGAGTACAGTCTGCTGAAGATGAGACGGAATGACGATTAGCAGCTCGGGCCCGTCTGGGTGCATGTTGCGGCGATACAGGGTGTCATTTTGTAGTACGAACATGTGAAGGGATGGGTCAGACGGGTCAGAGAGCAGGCGTTCGATAAGCTGCCGTAACGATTCATCGCGTCGCTGTTCAGCCCCTATGTCTTTCAAGGCGGAAAGCGAGAGAACGCAGATCGGTGCGGCATCCACTAAATCGTTCGGTGCATCGACGGGGTGACGAGACAGGCAGTCGGCGTCCTGATGTAAACGACCCGACTTGTAGACTACAGTGTATGTGTATTCCTGAAGGCGTAGGGCCCAGCGACCGAGGCGTCCGGTGGGATCCTTGAGGGAAGAAAGCCAACAAAGGGCGTGGTGATCGGTTATAACCGTAAATGGTCGACCATATATGTAAGGTCGGAACTTGCCCACAGCCCAAACGAGGGCGAGACATTCCCGCTCAGTAATCGAATAATTGCGCTCAGACGGGGAGAGGAGGCGGCTGGCGTAGGCGATAACGCGGTTGTGCCCACGTTGGCGTTGGGCTAAAATTGCGCCGATGCCGTATCCACTGGCGTCAGTGCGAATTTCTGTCGGAGCAGAAGCGTCAAAATGGGCGAGAACAGGTGGTGTGGTGAGTAGCGTGATGAGGCGCGAGAAAGAAGTCGCTTGTTCAGAGCCCCAGCAGAAAGGAACGTCTTTCTTGAGGAGGTCAGTCAGGGGACGAGCAACATGCGCGAAATTTTGCACAAACCGGCGGAAGTAAGAACAAAGACCGATAAAGCTGCGAACATCTTTGGCAGAGGTCGGTACAGGGAAATTCTGCACAGCACGAACTTTAGCGGGATCGGGGCGAATGCCTGACGAATCGACGAGATGTCCGAGCATGGTTATTTGGCGGTGACCGAAGTGGCACTTGGACGAGTTGAGCGGCAGGCCAGCGGCGCGAAAAACGGAAAGCACAGATGAAAGTCGTTCAAGATGGGCCGCAAAAGTTGGAGAGAATACGATGACGTCATCCAAGTAACACAAGCAGATGGACCATTTCAATCCACGCAAGAGCATGTCCATCATACGTTCAAAGGTCGCCGGGGCATTGCACAAGCCGAAAGGCATTACCCTAAACTGATAGAGGCCGTCAGGTGTAACGAATGCGGTCTTCTCACGGTCCATTTCATCCACGGCAATTTGCCAATATCCGGAGCGAAGGTCTATTGATGAAAAATAAGTGGCACCGTGAAGACAGTCCAGAGCATCGTCGATCCGTGGAAGCGGGTAGACATCTTTCTTGGTGATCTGGTTTAGATGACGATAGTCCACGCAGAATCGCCAGCTGTTGTCCTTCTTTTTGACGAGCACAACAGGGGAAGCCCACGGACTGGAAGAGTGTTCAATAATCCCTTTGGCAAGCATTTTGTCAACTTCGCTCTGGATAACTTGTCGCTCAGAGGGCGACACCCGGTATGGGCGTCGGCGAACAGGTGCCGCATCGCCGGTATTTATACGATGCTTCACATCCGTAGTTTGACCCAAAGAGCGAG
This sequence comes from Dermacentor silvarum, assembly GCF_013339745.2. NCBI lineage: Eukaryota > Metazoa > Arthropoda > Arachnida > Ixodida > Ixodidae > Dermacentor > Dermacentor silvarum. The sequence goes on from NC_051160.1 coordinate 147,351,174, forward strand.
CGTTCAGGTCGAAAATGTCGGCGAAGGACTCGAGGAGGTCATGGAGCTCTGCGGCGGATTGGGGGTCGAGGTCCGGCGCAATCATCTTTGCAATGTCGTCGGCCGGGGCAGATGCAGAAGGCGCAGAACGAGCACTGGTCGAAGATGTCGCAACAGATAGTGCTGAAATATAGCACTCGCGGGACGGTGACAACGTGGCAAGTGACATCCCTCGAGGAAGTACCTGAGGGCACTGGCCGAAATTGAGGATGGGAAGACAGGTCTGATTGGCCGCTACAGAAATGACGGTGTGTGGGAAGGAGACATTGTGGGAAAGCAGGACTGAAGTCGCGGGAGTGAGGACATAGTCTCCGTCTGGAACAGGTGGAGAGGCGAAAACGGTGATGCAGGTTGCTGCTTGGGGAAGAAGACGAATAAAATCCGCAGAACAAAGCTGAGTTGGGGCTTGAGCAGGAAGGTCAATGGAAAGGGGTAGGTCAAGTTGGACAACACCGGCTGAACAGTCAATCAGAGCAGAATGGGTGGTCAAAAGTCGAGGCCGAGGATCACATCGTGGGGGCAGCGTTCGAGCACACTAAACAAAACGGACGTGTGGCGTCCGGCGACACTGACACGTGCAGCACACATTCCGAGCACAGCCGGAGTTCCACCGTCGGCGACCTGTAGCAGTCGAGTCGGAGCAGGAGTAAGGACTTTCTTCAGGCGCGTTCGAAGGTCAGCACTCATGATGGAAACTTGCGCTCCAGTGTCGATGAGTGCTGTAACAGGCAACCCATCCACATCCACGTCCAAAAGGTTCCGATCAGTAGGCAGGGTCAACAGAGGAATTTCAGGCCGGGGTGCTAGAGCAGCGTCACCTCCCGGAGCTGCCCCAGTCAGTTTCCCGTCGGAGAGCGGCGACGGTAAGCAGGGGACGGGGAACGACGCAGCTGGGGTGAACGGGAGCGGCTACTGTGCGGTGATGATGAGCGGTTAGTCGCAGTGACTCGGGCGTTGTCAGGTGCATCTTCGAACTCGGTGGGGGGCGCTGGCGGGCGAGGATTCAGTGGGGAGCGGCGGTAGGCGGGAAAGCTTGGTCGAGAGAGGGCCGGCCAGGAACTTCGGCAATGGCGAGAGATGTGGCCCACACGTCCACAATAGAAGCAGATGGGTCGATCATCATGTGTGCGCCATTCGGCCGGGTTGCGATAGCTCGGGTAAGGACCGCTCTGGTTCCGGTAAACAGGGGCAGAGGCAGCAGACGAAGCGAAGTCAGGACGGTTGGCGGAGCAGATGGATTGCAGACCCACATTGGAAAGTTCTTGGCGAACGACCGATTGAATGAGGGACACGAGCGGCCGGGAATCGTCAAAGCACTGCGTCACTTGTGTGGCAGGAGACGCTGCTTCAATTTCTCGCCGGACTATACGTACGACGTTCTCGGAGGGAGTGGGCTCACGCGGAAGACAAAGGTCTTCACACGTCGATGAAGCAGCGGTGTTGGGTAGGCGCGTGAACTGCTGAACTATGCGGCGGCTTTTCGCTTCTTCAAAGCGGCGACATTCGTTAATGATCTCATTGACTGTTGTGATGTTCTTATACACGAGAAGGTTAAACGCGTCGTCCGCTATGCCTTTTAAAACGTGACTGACCTTGTCTGCCTCTGTCATGTTTTTATCCACCTTGCGGCAAAGAGCCAAGACGTCCTGGATGTACGCCACGTAAGATTCAGTGGACGTCTGTGCACGGGTCCCAAGGTCCTTCTGAGCAGCACGTTGGCGGCCGATGGGCTTGCCGAACAAATCACGAAGCTTCTGTTTGCATTGCTCCCAACTGGTAATCTCTTCTTCATGTGTCTCGAACCAGACTCGTGCCGTTTTTTTTGAGGTAGTATATTACGTTGGCCAGCATAAGCGTGTTATCCCACCTGTTGCTGGCGCAGACCCGTTCGTAATTTGCCAACCAGTCATCGACGTCAACGTTGTCAATCCCAGAAAACATGCCAGGGTCGCGGGGCTGGGTTAGGATGACCGTCGGTGGCGTCGACGGGGCCGCGGTTGAAGACTCCCCTTCGGATGACATGGCAGCCAGGTTACGTCCGCTGCGGAGCTCCGTCTTGCGCAAGTGAGTACCCGGCACCTCCACCAATAATGTTACGGGAAGGAAGAAGCGTACTGGTTTTACAGATGGGTTTTAATGGCTGCGCAGAGAAGCGGAAACCCAGAATATTCTTTGTCGTCTCCCAGGGCACCAACCATGTCCTCTTCTTTCCACCTTACGCACTGTGACAATATTTTTACTGCATCTGACAATAACTTTGTCCTTGAGTGTATTTTCTTGGACTATGCTAAGGGCTTTGATACCGTAACGCACGATCTATTAAACCTTAAACTCGATCAACTTAACATTGATCCCTTAGTATTAGCTTGTATTAAGGCCTTTCTTTCCAATCGAACCCAGTACGTAACTGCTAATAACGCTTCCTCTGCTGATTCATCGGTTACATCAGGGGTCCCGCAGGGATCCGTTCTCAGGCCTCTGCTCTTTCTAATTTATCTAAGATACTAATATTGCTTGTACTGCATCGCTAACATAGCTAATCACAAATTTATCTACGCACTTTACTGCATACAGGTATTCTTTTATGGCAAGACTATGTTGACACCACACTTGCCCCGTCCTTAAACTTTTTTATTGTACGGGCGAGAATCAGGCAAGTTCTCTTTGTTGGCTGATTTGATGTTTTCATCCTATTTTGGTTTATGCGTTCCACTCGAAATGTTCATACATCATTCTTTCACTATGAAGTGTCCTGTTGCACATAAGATATTTCCAGCTTGAGTTCTAAGTGCACGACATCGAATCCAATTGCACCTGATAAATTAGTTTTGTTAAAATGAGATCTACGATGATTCTGCTATTCACAACTATTTGTTGAAAGCGTCGCTTTCCTTCATGAGCGGCAGGCTAGAACCCCCATGTCTTGTTATTTTCCCACACTGAGACATCACTTTACCTCAGTGAGCCATTTTTTGTCTACGAATTGAGATTATCATATACCTCCAGTGGACATTAAGTTTATTAAAATCCCTGAATCATGCACAAATCAACGATATTATTACTTGGACAACTTAATGCCATACTTTTATATCTCCATTACGGCATATTTGATGACTTGAAAAAGCCGTCCAATCTTCACATGCAAGCTCTGCAATAATTTATAGTCTTCTCCTTATACTCCATGTGACACCTATGAAATTATTTCCTGCTTTGAATGCAAACAAGTGTGTCAGAACTCGTATTTTGCTGAAATTACAAACACTTGACCAAGCTTAATTGTAGATGAACTGAAGCAACCAGAATACCGAATTTGGCAGTTTAATTACATTTGCCATATGTTCACTCAGTGGTGATGGTTGGGTAAGATATGAAACCAAGAATACGAATATACCTGCATTTACTCCACTCGTTTTCACACCCACCTGATGGCATGTTATATGAAAAAGAAACTATTTTGCGAAGACTGACGGATCATTGCTTCTTTTCAGGTAAGCTGTATTACGATCTGGTTGTGTATGATACACCAAACGAAACTGCGCCGAGTGATTGTAGAAAAGAATATGACGAAAGAAGAAAAAGATTTAGTACATCTGACTACGATGTCTACACAAAGGGTTGCGAAAACGCCACATCAATGGTTTGACAGAATTGTCACTGAATTGTGAATTCTTATTAACACGGATTATTAGATTTTATTCATCAGTATCTTTGAGAGGCCGTAGAAAACTTTTTTACCCTATTCTAGGAAACGAGATCATGTAACTGCTATCATAAGCAGGTATTATAAAGAAGTAGTTATAGTAAGCAAAACTGTACGACTAATAAATCATCATTTTTCCAACCGTCACGGCGTAGTAATACTTGGTGTTTATTCTTTACTGTTCTCAACACATCTGTGGAAATGAGGAGCTGTCAAAAGAAATCTCTCAAAGCAAATAATATTTTCAAAACGTTCAATGGCGCTCTCTATAAATAAAGGTGTATTAATGGAATATTATTATATTTCATTTATATTGATGTGAATCTACAGATACCTTCGTTAATAATAATGTTTATGCACGGCAAATGAGTTTCTCAGACCACAGAGGCGTTCCAATATAAAATAGGGTATTCGTGTGGCCAATCTAGGAATGTCGGCCTATTTAATAGTGAAGCATTTTCAGTTTTTCTGACTGCATTTTTCTTGGTTTTCATGATGGCATACGGTTGTCATTATCCGAAAGCGTTTTCTCTCTAAAAAGAATATCGAAGGAGAAATATGTTATAGTTGAGAAGTATGTTATAGTTGAGTTGAGAACGGGCGCGGATTGCAAGTAAACCGGTGTCCTGACTGACGCCGTGGCTGCTTCGTCACAGTGAATCGGCAGGATCTACTCCAACAGCATCACGAGCACACCTAAGAAGACCATCAACCTGACCAAGCACACCGGAGCCGAATACCATGTTCCTGTAGGCAAGTGGATGCGCCTGTTCGTGTAGAAAGCGACGAAATCCACATGGACGGAGCGAGATCGCATCAACCACATCAGCGAGCACCTGGAAGGCGTGGCATTCCGCTGGTACCTGACTGATATTCTTATCCAAACTCGCAATAAGGCATAAAAAAAGCATGTTCGAGCGCTTTGATGTGCACATTGGATACCCATTCCACCAGTTAATGCGATGCCGGCTTAAAGGGCCAACCAATCTTTTTGAACCCAGTTTTTTATGGCGCAACGAAAAGCTCACCCCCGGAAGTGTTTACACCTGCGGCGGTATACTTCCAAAAGCGCATGGATGTTTTGTAAGCCGAATTTTTCATCTGGAAAGTCTCTAAAAATTAAGACAGCCTCCTCCAGCAACGCTGAGAAGTGATTGCGATGCAAATGTCGACCAATAATTGTAAAATTTATGAGCTTTAAAACAAAAGATGCTATATTTTCTAATAAGGGCAAACATAAAGGCACAGGTGTAAGCATTTCTGCAGACTTTTGCAAGGCAACTCATAATTGCCGAAAGAAACTTACCGAGTATGGCAAGGCAAGCGGACAGCCGTTTTCCTTGCGACACAATAGGATGTTCACAAACAAAAAAATGCTTCATGTACTCCTCGCAAACCGATACTGTGTACGAAATTCCCCAGATTGCAGATCGTTCTCCGCTTTCGTCAATTGCTTCTACGTCACGGCAGGACAATCCACCAAAGAGATAGCAAAAGTCTTCTAAGAGGGGCGTGTCTACCGTAGGCAGCATATCTTTTGTCTTTACAAACATTAGAAGTGTCCTTCACAAACGAGATGATCTGATTTGTTGATGATTGTGCTGCAGATGTGGTTGTACTGACAGAAACTTGGCTTTCAAGTAAAATCGCTGATAATGAAATTTTACACTGCCACAATGATAATAAATTCTTTAGATCTGATCGGAGCGGAAAAACAGGCGGTGGTGTGCTTATTGCAGTATCAACGCGTCATTTCTGTCAACATATACCAGTCATATCTCCACTAGAAGTTGTGTGCGCCTGCCTTCGTTTCGGACATCACGAAGTAATTATTTGTGCTTGTTACCGCGCACCTCAGTATTGTTCCACGTTCTGTGATTCTTTGCATGACACTTTAAATAACATTCTAGTACGATACCCAAATTCTCCCCTTCTAGTTTTAGGTGATTTTAATTTCCCAGATATTTTGTGGGATAGCAACCATGGCGTTATTTGTACGCATACTAATGAAAGTTCTAATTTTGTTAATCTCTGTCATGATTTGAATTTAACCCAATTAGTAAAAAAAACTACGCGAGTTTCTGCTACCTCATCAAACGTGCTAGATTTAGTCCTTACTTCAATCCCAGATGTGTTTTCAGCATTTACATATTTGCCTGGGCTAAGCGACCATTGTATCTTTCACTTTATTTGAAACTTTCCTTTCGAGCGAGCGCCACAGCACAGGAAAATCATGAGATTATGCTAGAGCGAATAGCGCCGCTATTGACCTCGAAATGCAATCTTTTTGCGAATGGTTCCTGCGCTTCTACACGTATAGTAGTGTAGAAGAGAACTGGGCAATTTATGAAACAAAAATGCTTTCGCTTATCGAGAAATATGTGCCTTTGCGTTAAATTCATTCAAAGTTTCCCTCTCCTTGGTTCACTCCGCTGCTCAGCCGTCTACGAAAAAAGAAAAAAAGAATTTACAGAAAAGCAGTATCAAGTGATAAAGCTGACCGCTGGGCAGCTGATCAAAACTGCGTCTCCGATTACAAGCGTTAACTTGAAGCGGCCAAGCGCAATTTCTTTTCAAGCACTCTTCCGTCGCAGCTTCGAAATAAACCCCGTAAGTTTTGGGAAGTGGTTAACGGCAAACCAAAACAAGATATCCAACTATTTGATGAGACGGGGAATGTCATACCATCTGATATGTGCTGTGTTGCTCTGCATAACGTATTTAAATGTTCGTTTTCAGATGATCAGTCTTTTTTATCACCCGTATTTAATAACCTCTTGTTTCCCACGATGAATCCCATAATCATTGACTGGGTTGGAATAACAAACCTCATCGAGAATCTAACGGTATCTGCACCCGGCCCTGATGAAATAACTGCTCAGTTTTTGAAATGCACTGTGACCCACTCATCTATAATTTTATCCAAACTTTTTAAGCAGTCCTTAGAATGCGGTGTGCTGCCAAACGACTGGAAGGTGGGGAAGGTGGTGCCTATTGCAAAACAAGGTAATCCTTCATGCGCTATCAACTACAGACCCATTTCGTTAACCAGAATTCCCGGGAAACTTCTGGAACATTTATCGTGAAACTTCTATTATTTATCGTGAAATAACTAACCCAGATGATTCATTTTTACTTCAAACTGACCTTAACACCATTTCTTCGTATTGTAACCAGTGGTTAATGAAATTAAACGTAAAAAAATGTAAAATGATGAAATTTTGTGGTGGTAGTGCTGTTTCTACATCCTCAAACAAAATTAACAACACTATTCTGTCCTCTGTCAGTTCCTATAAATATTTAGGTGTTCACATTACTAACAACCTGTCGTGGCTAACTCACATTGAATACCTGACAAACTCCGCCAATAGAACACTAGGTTTTTTACGTCGCAATTTTTCTCGCGCGCCCTCTTCCCTCAAACTTACATTATATAAAACGCTAGTAAGATCTAAACTAGAGTATGCTTCATCAATTTGGGATCCATCTACAGCTCAGCTAACATACTTACTTGAAGCCATTCAGAACCGTTCTGCACGTTTCATTGTATGCAATTATTCGCGCAGTGTCAGTGTATCTGCCATCAAAACTAGCCTTCATCTGCCAGACCTATCATCAAGAACGAAACTCGCCCGGTTATCACTCTTTCATAAAATGTCCTATACTAACCCAGAAATAAAAAATAATCTTTTTATATCACCCCCTTATATTTCATCGCGAATCGACCACAACGTCAGGGTACAAGTACCAACTTGCCGCGCAAACCTTTTCTTCAATTCATTCCTGCCCAAGACAGCATCTGAATGGAACCACCTCCCCGCCTCGGTCGCCAGCAATCCGGTTCATTCATCCTTTCAAACTGCTGTTTCTCACATTATATAATGATTCACCACTCCTCTCTGTAACGCCATCAGGTATTGAGAGTATGTTAAATAAATAAATAAATAAATAAATAAATAAATAAATAAATAAATAAATAGCCGGCCTCGCAAATTGTGAAAGGCGCTGATCGTCCTGCTTTCACTGGAGGGAGTGCAACTGTGGTTAACCACCTATATTGTCACCTTTCCAACCACTTTTCAAGGTGGTTGGAAATTAAAGGTAAATAGACTGGTAGAATAAGTTTGCTTTGTTGTACAGACCACGAAGTAAGATAAGACAGGAGCGCCGACTCTGCTCGTCTGGAAGGGACACATTCTGAAACGCCGGATCCTGCTTGACAGCGTGTTCGCCAGATGGCGCTACGGATTAGGAAAGACGGTGGAGCAGAGAGGCGGGCAGGTCAATCCGAAAAAAAATCTCGGGTCTGTCGGTCTTTTTATCGTTGCTACAGTTGCTATAGCAACGGCGCCTGCTTGCCTACCCGTTTTGTCGTCTGCTCCGCTCATGCCCTGGCGCCTATAGCGCGCATAGCTGGCACTGCTCTTGTCGTTCACGGAGTGAGGTTATCAGGAGAAACAAGTCATGTATCATTTTATTTCATTTATTTTATACAGGCCAAATGCAGGGCATTTGTCAGGTGGGCAACATGGAACTATACAACGCACAGGAACCGAAAATAAACGAATTACGGAAACTAAGAGCAAAATAAAAAACTTGGCAAATGGTAAACAGATATAACGGCAGTTCGTGTGGTCTCAAGCAATTACAGACGACAGCGAACACAAGCATTTAATGAAAAGATGACGTTTATCACTCTTTTTATCTGAGCACGCATCAAGTGCTAAGATGCTTCGGTTGATTCTTTGTTTCTCGCGGTGCTTTTCGTATCGCCCGGTTCTCTTGCTAGCAAAATTGCCGCATTCTCATTACCACATAAAAATGTGGAATTCCTGCCAGTGTTTCCTGCTTATGAATTTCACAAGGGAAGCTCAGATTATGTGTCTGCATAACTGGGAGGAATGTTCTCGAAGACAAGGAATTTACCTTAGGGCATGTCTCTGGGCAAGGAAACGCACATGCACTGTGCGAAGTTGTAGACAAATTGAGCTCCTACCGTCCTTCCGCAATGGCGTCTTCTGGGTCCTCCTGGCATTGAGCATCATTTAGCTGCGCCAGGCTTCCCTCAAAAATTGAAGGAACGGCTCCGCTTTGAAGTCGAGGCACTTCCTTTACATCTAGTAGGACATCGCCTTTGTGCTCGCTGAAATAACTATCAAAAATAAGGCGCTTCTTGAAGTGTCGGGCACATATTTTGTCCATTGCTTAAGCGCTCGCTTACTTTCAGGAATTTTTTCACGCCACTGGTGCAGTAGGTGAAGATCAGATGGCGACGCGAAGAGCAAAAACTTCTCGCGTCTTTTGCCATAACCAGATTTACAGCCGGGAACAAAACACTGTCCTGTTGCTCAGTCTCTTCACGCACAAGTATCAAGATACCTTGTTCCGTCAGGCATGAATAAACATATTGCAGACATGGTGAACAAGCGAAGACTAAACTTTCGCACCTTCGCTTTCGCGCAGATGTAGAGGAGTGAAAAAGAAGTACTTCTGCTGTGTCTTTTTGTACAGCATCATTTATCGTTTGTTTCCTCTAACGACATGTAAGAATGTTTCGCATACGTGCCTAAAAGCGGCACCGTGTGCTTATTTGCCTTTTATTATTTGTGCACATATATTATTTCTATTAAATTGCTGTCAAATCGAGACGGCCGAGGGCCCGTGTTTCTAGCTCCATACGGGTGCCGCGCTGCCCGTTCGGCGCCGCCGTCGCCGTGGTCGCCGCCACTCAGTGCATGCGCACATGGACGCAAGCTGTTGAGTGATTTCCACGCGCCTCGACAAATGGTGCTACGTGATGACATAAGTAGAAGGGAAGGAAAAAGCACTCGCGAAACCGTGAAGAGGAGCGGAGGGAGAAAGCAGAGGCATGAACCAGACACCCCGCGTCCGCGTTACACGGTTTGTCCCGAGCGAATGCATTGCGCGGCGGCGGAGTCGGCGCTCCTGTTTATCTTACTCCGTGGTACAGACCTTTCTTATAGTTCTACCGCGTCTTGGCTGGCTAGCCTTCGGCGTCGTTATTCTGTAGATAGAAGAGCCAAGCCAACTAAACGAAAACGAAGGCGAATGCAGCGTCACTTTTCTGCTCACTACAAACGAAGGCTTATCTGCAGATTGCAAGTTGGAAAAAACTTATAATAGAATCTTACTGCATTTCAATATTAATAAAAGAACCAGGAACCGCGTACACTAGTAGAAGGTCACGTAGAAGACGTGATAAGTATGTTCATGTTCTTTCCGCGTAATTTTTTCTAATACTATAACTTTTCTAATAACTAATAAAGTAATTTGTCGCGACTTTAGGTGAACGATTCAAAATATAAGTTCACGCCTAATGAGAAAAACAGGACCCGTTCTAGCCAGTACGATATACGATGGCTTCATACTAGCACAACACATGGTCTAATGTTAGTCAACAGGCAGGGCAGTCCACACAGAGATACCATTCAGGGTATATAGCGTGATGAACCGCAAGGTTGGGATACGCACGGGCTTGTAAAGGTTGAATGGTCACCACCCGCGCCCTGCATAAGGCAGGGTGCGGAAGGGGGAATACCCGTCTTAACAGATAGGGTATATCCCAATTCATGTTCTGAGTGGTTGTCAGTTCCTTAAAGAAAGAGCAATCCATCAAGTACTACTATGAGAAAATACGCGCCGTGGCCGCCTCGCTGAACTGAAAGATGCGTATATCCTATCAGGTTCCTATATGCTTATATCCTATAGATAGATGCGTATATTCTATCAGAGCACTCGACTGGCTTCGCTGTGCTCACATCGAAAACAGACGGCGCCACTAATACCATAGTCTTTTCTTGCTTTTACAAATTATTGGGACACGCGTCAACAACGGTAACAAAATATTGCGCTTTTTGATAGTTGCTTATTTATTCCGAAGCACTGTCGGCTAAGCTTAGAATGAACCAGAAATAATCTAGCAACGCAAACGGCTCAACCGAGTGATCAGCGGAAGTGAGGCTGCTGATGGCTGCTTACCAGCAAATTAAGTTGGCCCACACCCAAATTTCAGTTCGTCCTACGCTTCCTCCAAACTTCAAGTTGATCCATTTTTAAATTTATGTTGGTCACATGCAAAGTAAAAGTTGCCCACCTCCAAATTAAGTTCATCCACGCCTAAATTTCAAATTTCAAGCTCTGCCCCCAATTTAAAGTCGTCAGAACCACAAATTTCAGTTTGCCTAGCCCCAAATTTCAAGTTTGCCCACTCCAACAAAAAAGGAGCCTGCCGCTGCTTGCATAGGTAAACGTCTTTCCCGTCCACTGCGCAGTATACAATTCTGTTCGGACCAGCCAATATACGGCAATGTCAAGAAAAAAGGCGCCTGCCGTTTCCTGTGCACGTGCACCCCTTTCCAATCTACTGCACAGTGCAGTACTTTTGTTCTGACTGGCCAATAAAGGACCAATGTCACGAAAAAGGAGCCTGCCGATGCCTGCACACGTAAACGCCTTTCCCATCTGCCATACATTGCAATATTTTATTCTCACCATCCAATAAAGGGGCAATATCAATGAAAACGGAGTCTGCCAGTGTTTACACACGTAAATTCTTTTCTCATCTGCTGTGCAATACAATATTTTCTTTCTGACTAGCCAATATACGGCAATGTCAAGAAAAAAGCAGCCTGCCTGTCCCTTCACACGCAAATGCCTTTCCCATCTGCGTAAGAATGCAATATTTTTGATCTCACGAGCCAATAAATAGGCAATGTCAAAGAAAAAGGAGCTTTCCGATAACTGCACACGTAAATGCCTCTCCCGCCTTATGTACAATGCAATATTTTTGTTCTCACCAGCCAATAAAGCAGCAATGTCAAGGAAAAAGGAGCGTATCTGTCCCTTCACACGTAAATGCCTTTCCCATCTGCATAAGAATGCAATATTTTTGATCTCACGAGCCATTAAAGGGGCGATGTCAAGGAAAAAGGGCCCTGATGATACCTGCACACGGAAATGTCTTTCCCATCTACGTACAATACAATATTGTTACGCTGCGCGGTGGAGCCGAAGAAGAGGAGATTGAAGAACTGCGCGTGTGTTAGAAGATGCCTGTCTGCCTGCGATCCCGTCTGTACACCCCCTCGATCATCTTGTAAATAAACCCATGTCATCCGTAACAACTTTGGTGGACGGTGCTGGGTAATCGATTTGGACAGCCATCTACGCACCCTCCGACGAAGCCGGCGCTTGGAAGGATTACCGCCTGAAGAAACGGACATGAGCGAACCGCAAGCAGCTGGCGGCAGCCATGATACGAGCATGCAAGATGATAATGAGCACCCTACGCAAGTCATATGCTGGATTCCTCAGGAAGAACCGCTAACCTTTTCCGGCAAAGCTGCTGAGGACGTCGATGACTGGCTCAAGTATTATCAAAGGGTAAGCGGTCAACAATGGGTGGAACTCTTCGGCGCGACTTGCTAACGCCGTTTTCTTTCTTACCGGAACCGTACTTCTCTGGTTTGATAACAATGAGAGCACGATGACTACATGGAAAAGGTTCGTTGATGAAATCAAGTGCTGCTTCGGAGACTGACTTTCAAAAAGAATGAAGGCTGAACTTACGCTTTCGCGAAAAGCACAGTTGCCCGGGGAAACATGCACAACTTACATTGAAGTATTGAAACTGTGCAGAATTGTCAACACGGGCATGTCGGGTGAAGATAAGCTTGGACATCTACTGAAGGGCATCGCTGAAGATATCTACAATTTTCTTATCTCAAAGGAAGACCTGCGTACACCTTCGGATCTAGGACGTCACTGTCGTGCTTTTGAGGCGCTGAAGACGCGACGAGTGTAGCCAAAATTTGGTATATTGACAACGTCACCACGGTCGCAACTGTGGACATCTCCACCTCCCACGACATCGCTTTGTTGGTACGTCAACTCGTTAAGGAAGAACTGACGCAGTTTCAAGCTCAAGCTGGAGGAAGAGACACAGGACGGGAGTACCAACAATGCACACTTGACGCACACTGATCTGAACAGACGGTACTTTGGCAACTGCAAACAGCGAAAATCGGCCCTTCCTTTATGAACGTGTCCGCGTTGACACGATGGAGTTCCGGCATCCTTCGCGCAACTTCGAACGCAGTCAAGCCGCACCACCCCAACGCCTTTCACCTTGATACAACCAGTCTCAGACCCCGTTTTATGACAATATTGTGTACCTCGAGCCACTTATTTGCTTTAGCTGCGGAATCCGTGGACATATCATCAGGTATTGTTGCAGACGGCAGCAGCACGTTTCTGCCATCCCCGAGTATAAATTTGGAGGGCACTACAGTAACCCATGGCAGACTGCTGCGCCTCTTCGACGACATCCGCATGAACATGTATCCTGGCGTGAGTATCTATCTTCCAACCGCAGCCTAACTCCACCTCCGACCGGCTTTCACCACTCGCCATCGCCTCGCCGTCGCTCACTTTCCCCACCACTCCAGCTGGGAAACTAGCTGGTGCGACCGATGGAGGTGAGGTCGCGGAACGGTCAGGTAGTCCTTCACCTGTCGCCATGCTCAAAAACAAAGTGTGTGTCTGTGTTGATGGTTTAGGTACTGATGCCTTAGTGGATACCGGTGCTGCAGTTTCAGTGATGAGTGTTTTGTTTAAAAATAGTCTTGGACACAAGGTTATGTTTGCGTGGGACCGAAAGACTACTCTTCGTGGAGTTGCAGGTGAAACCCTGCGGCCCGTTGGTGCTTGCGCTGCTCTAGTGAGTGTTGGTGGACACAATTTTCCAACTGAATTTATTGTTTTGGAACACACCACTCACAACATCATCCTTGGGATTGACTTTCTTGGTGAATGTGGTGCATTGTTAGATTGTGGGGCTGGTGAAATTTCTCTTCGAAGTCACGTGATTTCACCAATACCAGATGTATCTGAGGTGGACACGCAGGACACCATTTTTTATGTCCCATGATATCCGTTTACCGGCTGAAGCTGCGGCACTTGTTGCAGTGATTTCCACGCATGGCCCTCCGCATCGCTGCCATGATTTAACTGAGCCATGCTCCCCTACCATGTTGAAGCAAAATATACTGGTTCCTCGATCCATTCTAGAATGTGTAGATGGTCGTGCTCACGTTTGGACAGTGAACACATCTATGGAGCAAGTTTTACTGCCGACTGGACTCAAGCTGGCCACCTTTGACTCAGAGGCGACTGTCTCTACTGATGCCATTGACGCTTCTACCGACGCGAGTGTAGCAAATCGAAACTACACCTTGGAATTCTCCCTGATGACGAACAAGTCGCTCTCCTTTTCTGAGCAGACAGAATTGCAAAAGGTGCTCGTCCGCTATGCGCCAGTATTTCATTTCACAAAAGACGATCGTCCAATTTCGCTTCCTGACTCACGAACAGAACACCGCATAAACACTGGCCAAGCGACGCCTATTCGCCCGAAGCCATACCGCGTTTCTCCTGCAGAACAAAAAGAAAGCGACGAGCAAGTTCAGGAAATGCTACGGGAAGGTGTTGTCCAGGAGTCTAGCAGTCCCTGGGCAGCTCCAGTGATACTAGTCAAGAAAACGGACAATTCTTGGAGGTTCTGCGTTGATTATCGAAGACTTTACGCCGCCACGAAGAAGGACGTATACCCTCTTCCACGCATAGACGATGTTAGCGATAGCCTTCATGCAGCTTCCTACTTTTCGTCCGTTGACTTAGGATCGGGATACTGGCAAATACCGATGTACCCGACTGATAAGGCGAAAACTGCTTGTGTGGCCCCAGACGGACTCTTCGAGTTTATTGTCAGGTGTTTTGGTTTATGCAACGCGCCAGCAACTTTTGAAAGGTTTAAGGACACAGTGCTAGGCGGATTAAAATGACGGATCTGCATGTGCTATCTCGATGATCTAATCACTTTTTGGGAAAACACTCGAGGAGCACAATCAGTGACTTGGCGTCGTACTGGTCCGCATACAAAACGCAGGCCTGCTTTTATACTCAAAGAAGTGTCACTTCGGTGAGTGCCAGGCTCTCGTTCTCGGTTTTCTCGTCGACAAAGATGGTGTACGACACGACCCCGAAACGATTGGTGCAGTGCGCGATTTCAGCCAACCGAAGACAGCGAAAGACCTCTGAAGTTTTCTGGGCCTGTGTTCGTATTTCCACCGGTTTATTCAGAACTTCGCCCAATGTGCTCACCCACTCACGTGCCTTCTTCGCAAAGACATTCCGTACATATGGACTACAGAGTGCGAGGACGCGTTCCGTCAGCTGAAGTACTTACTAGCCTCGGGGCCAGTCTTGCGCCATTTCGATCCTGAGGTCATGACTGAGCTACACACTGATGCTAGCGGTGTGTTGGCACCGTCCTTGTTCAACTTCACCGTTGGCGCCAGCACGTCGTTGCATGCGCAAGTAGCACACTGACGTGAGCGGAGCGAAATTACATTGTCACCAAATTATAATGCCTGGCAGTAGTCTTTGCCATTCAAAAGTTTCGGCCATATCTGTACGGTCGCCATTTCCAGATAGTGACGGACCATCATTCCCTATGCTGGCTTCTTGGACTGCGGGATCCTTTTGGACAGCTGGCACGCTGGGCGTTACGCCTTCAAGAATACAACTTTTCTGTCGCCTACAAGAGTGGTTGGTGTCATGCAGATGCCGACTGCTTGTCTCGTCTCCCATCACTACACTCCAACCCTAACGACGACGACTTCGACGACTATCTTGCCAGCATTACCAAGTTTCCTGACTTCAGTGCCTTTAAATGTGCACAACGTCTCGATCCTACACTAATACCCCATATTGGAGGCTGGGGTATTTGGAGGCGGCGTGGTCTGACGTCAGGTCAGACCACGCCGTTCAAGCTGTGTGACGGCCTGCTTTACAAAAATAATTACTCTGCTGACGGCACTTCGTTAATCGTGGTCGCTCCCGAACCCCTGCGTACTGTTATTCTTCGCACCCTGCATGACGATATCATATACAGTCACTTGGGCTTTGCCCGCACGCTTCATCGATTATGCCAGCGCTTTTATTGCCCGAAGCTACACTCTTAGCATGGTAACGTTTAGTAAACGGGTATATTCTCACAAATGTGTGCACCTATAAAGAAAAGTTACATAGTAACCTTTATTTAGGTAACCTTTAATAAAGGACATACTCTCACAAATTTGTAACCTATAAGTTGGAAATAAAATTGTAACCTTTACTTAAGTAACGTTTAATAAAGGGGCATATTCTCACAATTTTGTGCACCTATAAAATAAAAGACTACGTGTACCTATACTAAAGGTTACTATATAGTAACCTTTAGTATACGTACACGTAGCCTTTATGTATGTAACCTTTCGTGTGGACATACAGTCTTGCAAGGCTTCTCACGTGCGTCCTTCTGCGCATGTCCATGAATTTAGGACATTGATTCTTCAGCCAACCACTAAACTTCACCACAATGCACTAGCGTAACTCACTGAGCAGAACTTCAAAAATTCTACTTCAAATGATCCGCCGAATTTCTACAACTTTCGGTTACCAACGTCAAGAAGATACTCGCTTCTTAAAATACAGGTATTTTAGGTACTTAGTCATAACTTCTCTTCTACATTATATTAGCGCTTTGGTCAAGGTTAAAGCACTGCTATAACTCAGCAGGGAAATTACGACTAAGTGTCATAAAAGCTTATGTTATCAGAAAAAGGTATCCTTTCGACGTAGCTAACGGAAAGTTGATGAATTTCGGCTGATCTTCCGAAATACAATTTTTCTGAAAACGCTGCTCAGTGAGTTAGGCTATTGCCCTGCAGTGAAGTTCAATGGGTGGCCGAAAGAGCAATGTGCAAAATTCATGTGCATGCGCAGAAGGACGCGCGGGTGACAACGTGCAAGACTGGATGCCTATATGAAAGATTCCAAAAAAGGTTCCTAAATATGGGAGCAGGGGTTATGCCCTAATTTCTTGATATGACTCATTGTCGAAAACTAAAAAATATTCAGGTCTAAAGACAATGATATTTTATTGCTGTGAAAACTTCATAGCGGCGACAGACAGCATTTGCGCGATAGTCAATACATTCGGGGGCAAAATTTTACTAATTAGCTTTTTTCATTTCTTTGGGGACATGTAATTGCATACTGAAGGCTGCCAGTACTGAAAGCATACCGATTTGCTATAATTGTGCCTGGCACCAATTTAGAGAAATTTAATCTGCAATGAAGTGCGTTGCTGTTTCAGTTATTCTTTCTGCACAACCTGCAGCAAAATTCTGTAAATATCTCAGCTAGAACAGCAATACATTTGTGGCATGTTTGCTGCAAAATTCTGTAAATATCTCAACTGGAACAGCAATGCATTTTATGGCATGTTCGCAGTATGTGTTTTTGAGACTATTCTGTGGCAGAATGCTTCCAGCAACCAGATATGGAGTGCTGATTTACCGGCTCTGCCGTTAACCACGATTGTTTATTTACCTGCTAATCTATCAAACATTGGTATATTCGTACTAACGATGATTATTCGAGTTTATTGGCGCAATTCGTACTAATGATTATTGCTGAAATTCTGTTGCGATGACTATAAAACTTGTTCCACAGAAATCAACATTTCGTCTCGAATTGTCTTTTTAATATTCAAGAACAGACTGGTTAACAACGTGTAAACCTTTGCCACCTTGCTATTTTACAGCGCGGGTGATTTACCCAAGGCAGCTTCCAGCAATTAGTATAGAATGCACGATGCATCAAGACAGTTGTACCTTTTGAAGTAAGCTGGCAGATACTTGGCAATTTCGGATTAAATTCTCCAGACACAAAATAATTGATGAAATACACAGTATGTTGCTTTTGTATAGGTGAATACATCGTATACAGGGTCGCCCCACCACCTAATTCTTTGCTGCGGGCCATGTTGAAAGTTTTTTGCAAAAATTATCATGTCGTCCCCATGATAGCGAGATTGCTAATAATTATATTTTGCACAAGTGGAAAGCACATCTGATAAGGGGACACATTTCAGAATGAATGCGCATTTCTGCATGCAACATATCTCGTATCGAAAAAAATTAGAAGTATGAGACGGCAGCACCCACATTCTGCAAATGATGTGAGTAGAAGCTGTGAGAGGGAAAGCTGACACAGACATTTAGTGAAAAATGTCATGATTACTTTATTTGCATATACAAAACAAGGTAACTCAAAGCTTTCCCTTCACAAGCAAAATTACATTTTGCCTTGGTCTGTTTTCTTCTTCATGGCTATGAAGCAATAATGAAAAAAGCTCTGATTACAGCGCTCCCTGGCAGCACAAATTTCTACAGCATCACGAGGAATGGGGCAAAAAAAGAGAAATGTTGAAGGTTCGTGTACAATATGTTCAAATACAAATACATATAAGTTTTAGACTTCCACGAGGAGGACGACCTCATCCCTGTTGCGAGCACAATCATGCCTCTTTGGTGCTATTGTGTCAGTTGCTAATTCTCCGATCTCCTTGCTGTGTAGTGGAGCCTACAACGACAGAAAAGTAATCTTACAATCTCATAGTTACTTGTTAGCGTCGCCCTGCAAACAACAGCTATTAACATGTTATGAAAGAGACACAAATAAACCACAAACAGATAAAAAACTACCGCAGAATAAATAATTAAACACGCCTAAGACGAATATACTCTTCTGTCTAGGAAATGTCGGTGACAATAAAAATTAAAGATTAAAAAACTGAACAAAAATGAATTCTGAAGTCAGTTCGTACTCCCCTCCAGTACACAAAGGACAACACCGCAATAATGTGACCGTTTAACAGTCAAAACGCAATATCAAGTGATTACAAACTGAATATCAGCACAAAACACCAGTTCCGTGCATGAGGTTAATGTTGCAGGTGCGCAAAAAAGTGCAACATAAACTTGAGATTTAAGAATAACCAACACGATTACTGATAGTGATGCGAAAAATAATATTAGAAAAACAGTCTTTATGAAGCGAGCAAGTGAGCAAGCTCTTCCATATATGGAAGAGCACAACACAGTACGTTGCCAGTTGTCGAGGTTGCCAATGTCATAAGAACCCGGTGACGCCTCCTGCAGGCTTTTTGAAATCAGAGAAGCATCCCGCTTTACCATTTGAAAAAGTTGGCATAGACTTTCTGGGCCCCTTTCCCAAGAGCTCTACTGGCCGTCGCTGCATTATCGTGTGCGTCGACTACTTGACGATCTATACTGAGACTGCGGCGCTTACCTCTGCTACTGCCGCCGATGTGTCGTGCTTTCTCCTTCATTGTGTCATCCTGCGCCACGGCGCTCCACGTGTTGTGATAAGTCACCGTGGACGGCAATACACCGCCGACGTTGTTGAAGATCTGCTGCGCCTTTGCGGTTCTACTTATCGCCATTCAACGCCATACCACCCCCAAACAAATGGCGTCACCGAATGGACCAATCGTCCTCTTAGCAACATGTTGTCATTGTACGTCTCGGCTGATCACAAGAATTGGGATGCCGTGCTGCCCTTCATCACGTACGCATGCCATACAGCCAAGCACGAAGTACCCGGGTATGCACCTTTCTATCTGTTGTATGTTCGCAGTCCCCAAAGTTTCTTGGATCTCGACGACGACGAAGCTACCTTTCGCTTCTGGTGATGCATCGGCTCCGTCTTTTTTCTTGTGTTGTGTCCAAATTATTGCCTCGACTTTTCTGATTTTTGGACCACTGGTGCTGTAAGTCTTCCGCTGTCGAACGACAGCTCTTCAGCGGAAATCGGACCTGCCATCTTAAATTCATCGCCGATTCTTCGCAACATCCGCACCCCCGCGCCCCTGCCGTGCAGAGCCGGCAGTGTGCGTCGGCGGTAGCAGCTGCAGCAGGCATGAGCCAAGACGACGTCGTCGATGCTGTCGACATGACTCCAGAAGAGATCATCGATTGGCGTGAGAAATTTGTTTACTCTGACACCAAGAGGCCTTCGCCCACTTCGCCAAGCACCCTCAAAACTCGGCCGCAAGTAAGCCACAATCTGCCTCGTCCTCCTCCACTCCCTGCCGCTGAATACAAAATCATTCTTTGTGTGCATGGTGGTGTCAACTGCGCTAACATACACCCAGTCTCTCTCCGTGACATCGTCATCAAGTCCACAGGCCTCTCCGCGGCTGCAACATCGCTAGATCGACTCCGGGCCAACGAGATTAACAACACAATCATCATAAGCACCCCCTGCATGGACAGAGCTGATCGCTACTTGAAGATTGCCACCCTCACCATCATGGACAAGAGCTACGAGGTCTCCACGCATGTGGCAGACCCCAAAAATTCGTGTAGGGGCATCATCAAGCTGCCGGCCTGCCTGGTGGAGGGGAACGTGTTGGTTAAACTTCGAGACTCTAATCCAACAATCAAGATACTAGCTGCTCGAAGAATGGGCTCCACGGACTCCATCCTGGTCACTTTCGAAGGCTCAAAGGTCCCCTTCTATATTGATTACCTCCGCACAGACCTCCGCTGCCGACCATATCGGCAAAAAGTGGAGGCGTGTGCGAGGTGTCGGCAGCTTGGCCATCGTCAAGATGTCTGCCCTAATGTGACAATATGTCTCTGTCCAAAATGCGGCACGCCAGATCCTCCTGAAGACCACAGCTGCACCCCTACTTGCATCATCTGCAACGGAACACATGAGACTGGTTCATCAGAGTGCAGACTTCGTTACAAACCACGGACGCCGCCCCCCGCACCACCAGAAACTAAACTGACACTTCTGGCCAGGAACAATATCCAGGCCTCCAACCAACACCCAGGACAAGAGAAGCCGCAGAGCAACTCTGGCCGCAAGAACTCTGCAACAGCGGCCCAGGTTCTAGCATCGAAGCAAGCTTGGCCTCCGCTGACTCCACGCAACGAGGAGAGACCGCCCATCAACCATACAAAGGTGAGCTGGGCAGGGGTAGTCTCCCACAATAGCAGCTCCTCACTAGATGCTGATAACTCTCTCTTCAAATACTTGCTTAATCAGAACGAAATTCTCAAGGCCGAAATCAAACAGCTCAAGGCAATGCTCCACCCCCCCATCGAAATCAATGAAAGTCCTGCCGCTACTTCCAACCCACTGCCACAAAAGCTTGCGCCCACACCCACACGCCCTCCGAGAGAACGCATGGATACAGTTGCACCCACACCCATAAGCCCTCCGACAGAACAAATGGACACTGTTGCACCCACTGCTACTACTGAAGCAGCAACTCCAAGGCCACCTTCACCCCACGTGCAGCCCCCACCGGCAAAAAGGAAGAATGCCGATATAACAGACACCGACCACACCGTTGAAAACGCCATATTTGTCCTTGGTGAGCGCATGACGACCCTGGAAAACAAGGTTGTTGCCCTTGAAAATCGGCTACAAAGCAAGCTTGATTCCTTTATTTGTGAGGCATCTGCGCAGTTCTGCAGATTCCAAGAGCTAATCGAAACCTGGGGAAGACCCTCCACGACGTCACAAACTCCCATCCTTCACCACAGCGACAATAATAATGAAGCCAGCACGTAGTCTGGTGATCTGGCAGTGGAACTGCAGGGGGTTCCGCAACAAGCGCGCAAATCTTACACTATTTCTGCAGAATCTTAACGAGCTCCCTGATATTATAGCTTTGCAGGAAACACACGGGAAAGTAACTCTACCGGGATACAACACGTTTCAAGACCCTCACATAGTCAAGCCCAACACTGCCGTACTTGTAAGACAGCACCTTTCTGTTAAATGGGAGACATTCAGCGGTACTGACATCCCCCACGATTTCATCGAAATTCTACCTAAAAGCCTCAAACAACCCACCCTATACGTGTTGAATGTTTACAGCCCTCCCAATGCTCGACAACACCGCTTTGAGCACATGCTTGCTCAAGCCAAAGCTAACGCCAATAAACAGCCGCTAGTTGTAATGGGCGACTTCAATGCCCCCCTCCAAATGTGGGGCCACTCTGCATCTGCCCCTAAGGGAAGAGCTCTGTGGCAGCACATACAGAATCAAGGTTTCACCATCCACAATGACTTTACTCTTCCTACCCGGCTAGGATATAGCGTCAGTAGGGATACATCCCCCGACCTCACCCTAACTCACCGCATCACTCAGGCGACGTGGCAAAACCTCCAAAACAACTTAGGCAGCGACCATTACATCCTCGAACTCCGCGTAAATTTCAAGCACAGACCACTGGCCATGAAACCACTAAGGCTTACCAATTGGACGGAATTCAGAAAATCTTGCTCCAACACCAACGAAGAAGACATTACCGACATAGAGAAATGGGCGAACGCTTTACAAGCAGATGTAGAGGCCCATACCACCACTCTCCCGTCAGATACACCCTTGGCAACAATTGATTCGAAGCTCCTACACATGTGGGAAGCGAAGCAAGCCTTACTCAGGAAATGGCTAACAGCCCGTTACAATCACAAACTCCGAATCAGAATCGCCAAATCGGACTCTCAGATTGAAAAATACGCTATCAAATTGAGGGCACAGCAATGGACTCAGGTTTGCGAAGGAGCGCATGGTCATCTTAGCACTAAAAAGACCTGGCAATTGCTCCGGCACCTGCTCGACCCCACCACATCTAGGACGCTTAATAACCACCAGATCAATAAACTGCTACATGAACATGCAGCGGACCTGCCGACAATGTTCAGTAACTTGGCTTCCAAACATATGCCCCTCCTACGCAAATCCCCATGCCTGACTATACTGGTGAACCCAATGAGGAACTTTGCAGCCCCAACACAGAAGTTGAGGTTCGACATGCCCTCAACCAAGTGCGAACTACCACGGCACCAGGTCCAGACTCTGTGACAAATAAGACGCTTCGCAACCTCGATGAGCAATCCATACGCAAACTCACCGAGTATTACAACCACTGTCTCGAAGAGGGCGAGATACCCCAACAATGGAAAGCAGCCAAGGTGATCTTCATTCCCAAGCCGAATAAGCCAATTCACATTGATAACTTCCGCCCCATCTCTCTCACCTCATGCATAGGGAAGATCTTGAAGCCCGTAATCCACCGGCGCTTCTCCAAATACATCGAAGATCATCGCTTTTTCCCCTCGGAAATGACTGGATTTCGCAAGTCTCTTTCTTGCCAGGATGTCATGCTAAGGCTCAAACAAGATATCATTGAACCGAGCGACTCACGCGACACAAAAGCGTTGCTGGGCCTCGACCTCAAGGGAGCCTTCAATAATGTGTCCCACTTGGCCATTCTACGCGAACTTAACAGTATAAACTGTGGAGAGCGAATCTACCGTTATATATGCAGCTTCCTGACGAAGCGCACTGCAACGCTCCAATTAGGCAGCGAACAATCAGGTCAGATACGTTTAGGAAGCACTGGTACGCCCCAAGGGGCAGTACTCTCCCCCCTCCTCTTCAATTTGGCTATGCGACCTTTAGCTTTTGCTCTAAAGAAGATTCCCGACCTCAGATTCTCACTGTACGCGGACGATATTACGCTGTGGATGACCGGAGGTTCGGACGGGCACATCCAAGACACCCTCCAAGCAGCCATTGACCAGATCGAACAAGTAGGTCACGACTTGAACCTTAGGTGCTCCCCCACCAAATCAGAGCTTCTCCTTCTGCCCCCCACGAGACGCTTCAGGACATCGCCCCCGAATATCGACCTCACAGTTGAAGGGCACTCCATACCCCAGGTAGACAGGATAAGGGTGCTAGGTCTTCACCGTCAAAGCAACCGAGCAAATCAGCGTACCTTGCAAGCACTACAAACAACAGTAGATAACACGCTACGCCTCATAGGAAGGATCTCCAATAAACACGGAGGGCTTCGAGAGAAGGAACTGATTCAGCTCATCCAAGCTTTTGTCCTAAGCAAAATCACCTTTGCACTACCATATCTCTCACTCTCTAGGAAGGAAGCGGACACTGTAAACTGCTTGATCCGCAAGATACACAAAGTCGCTCTTGGTGTTCCGATTAGAGCATCCACACAGAGGGTGATGGCCACAGCCACAATCAATACCTTTGCAGAATTAACCGAAGCACATCTATCATCGCAATATCACAGACTCTCCACCACTGCAGCTGGGCGTGAGATCCTGAGACAACTTCACTACGCCCCACCACTCAACGAGAACAAGCGACATCAACTTCCTCCGAACATACACGGCCAATACCACATCCAACCTCTACCCAGAAACATGCATCCCGAATTTCACGTTGAACGCCGGAAACTTCGAGCCAAGGCGCTACAACGCAGCTATGGACAGGCAGAAGGAGTGTACTACGTGGACGCCGCAGCCTATAAAACTAAACATCGTTATGCTTTAGCGGTCGTAGACAAGCAGGGCAACACTGTTCGTTCAGCATCAGTCAGGACCACCTCAGCGGGCGACGCAGAAGAGGCCGCCATTGCACTCGCATCGGGGCTACCTGATTGCGATGTCATCATCAGTGACTCGAAGACTGCTATCCGGAACTTCAGTAGCGGCTACATTACAAACCTCGCGCACTCTCTACTAGTCGCTCACCCGCCAAAAAACTACATCGCTCTCATCTGGACTCCAGCACATCAAGGACTACCAGGCAACGAAATGGCTCATGCCGCTGCTCGAGGATTCACGGACCGAGTGGACGGAAATGTGGGCCTTACCCCAGAAGCCAATGACTCCCAACAACAGACCAATAAAGACGCACTCATCACATTCCATGAAATTTTCCACACATTACAAACACCAACGCCTAACGTATCCACCTCTCTCTGTGTCGAGCACGCGCCAGAGAGAATATTGTGGCGCCAACTACAAACTCGACTTTTCTTACCCCACGCACTTGAACTTATTCTTTCCCGACACATACCCGACACCCAAGTGTCGCTTCTGCCCTGTCCAACAGCAGATCTCTCCCATATCATGTGGAAATGCCCCATCAAATATCCCCCCCGCAACCTCAAACCATTAATTAGTAGCGAGGAGCTGTGGGAGACTGCCCTGCGCAGCTCCGATCCCACCCTGCAGGACCGAGTCCTGAGGTGGGCTGAGGAGGTAGCGGAGGCCTACCACGACTGGTAGGCGGACGTCATGGCAGCACAAGGTGCTAAGACTGGAGCACACAGGCCTCCCTCTCTCCCCCCGGCCCCTCCCCTTTCTTAAAAAGGGAAATAAAAGTTCATTCATTCATTCATTCATTCATTCATTCATTCATT